>NW_028163239.1:0-128306 GCF_964263955.1 Coregonus lavaretus | reverse complement strand
CTTTAATGGAAGCCTCTCCAACATAATCCAGGTAGAATCAGTAATTCCCCAGGGCTGCTGTCTAGGCCCCTTATTTTTTCAATCTTTACTAATGACATATCACTGGCTTTGAGTAAAGCCACTGTGTCTATGTATGCAGATGACTCAACACTATACACGTCAGCTACTACAGCGATTGAAATGACTGCATCACTTAACAAAAGAGCTGCAGTTAGTTTCAAAATGGGTGGCAAGGACTAAGATAGTCGTAAATATTTCTAAAACTAAAAGCATTGTATTTGGGACAAATAATTCACTTAAACCCTACATCTCAACTAAATCTTGTAATAAATAATGTGGAAATTGAGCAAGTTGAGGTGACTAAACTGCTTGGAGTAACCCTGGATTGTAAACTGTCATGGTCAAAACATGTTTATACAACAGTAGCTAAGGCATGCCACCAGAGGTCTCTTCAAAACCCCCAAGTCCAGAACAGACTATGGGAGGCGCACAGTACTGCATAGAACAATGACTACATGGAACTCTATTCCACATCAAGTAACTGATGCAAGCAGTAGAATCCGATTTTTTAAAAAACAGATACAAATTCAGCTTATGGAACAGCGGGGACTGTGAAGAGATACACGCACACACACACACACACACACGCTAGCACACGCACTCTACACACACATGCAATATAATAATAATTAAGTGTAATATTGTTGTATGGTGGTATTATACACTGTGTGCACAATTATTAGGCAAGTCAGTATTTTGACCATATCATCATTATTATGCATATTTCCCAACTCTAAGCTGTATAAACTGGAATGCTTATTGAAATTTAAGCATATCAGGTGATGTGTATTTGTGTAATGAGGGAGGATGTGGCCTAAGGAGATCAACACCCTATATCAAAGTGTGTATAATTATTAGGCAGCTTTTCCTCAGGCAAAATGGGCCAAAAAATAGATTTAACTGACTCTGAAAAGTAACACATTTTAAAAAGTTCTTCAGAGGGATGCAGCATTTGAAATTGCTAAGATATTGGGGCGTGATCACAGAACTATCAAACGTTTTGTTGCAAATAGTCAACAGGGTCGCATACCAGGCGGTGTCAGAGGAAGGCCCTCAAAATTGTCAAACACTCCAGCCACCCTAGTCATAGACTGTTCTCTCTGCTACTGCACGGCAAGCGGTACCGGAGTGCCAAGTCTAGGTCCAAAAGACTTCTCAACAGCTTCTACCCCCAAGCCATAAGACTCCTGAACAGCTAATCATGGCTACCCGGACTATTTGCACTGCCCCCCCACCCCATCCTTTTTACGCTGCTGCTACTCTGTTAAGTATTTATGCATAGTCACTTTAACTCTACCCACATGTACATATTACCTCAACTACCTCAACTAGCCGGTGCCCCCGCACATTGACTCTGCAACGGTACCCCCCTGTATATATAGCCTCCCTACTGTCACTTTATTTTACTGTATATATAGCCTCCCTACTGTCACTTTATTTTACTTCTGCTCTTTTTTTCTCAACACTTTTTTTGTTGTTGTTTTATTCATACTTTTTTTGTTTAAAATAAATGCACTGTTGGTTAAGGGCTGTAAGTAAGCATTTCACTGTAATGTCTGCACCTGTTGTATTCGGCGCATGTGACCAATAAAATTTGATTTGATTTGATTTGAACCGTGTTGAGAAAAAAAGACTTTAGAAGAATCAAATGTGAAGCTACCAGTAACCCATTATCCTCCAGTGCTGTCATATTCCAGAACTGCAACCTACCTGGAGTGCCCAGAAGTACAAGGTGTTCAGTGCGCAAAGACATGGCCAAGGTAAGGAAGGCTGAAACCCGACCACCATTAAACAAGACACATAAGTTGAAACGTCAAGACTGGGCCAAGAAATATCTAAAGACAGATTTTTCAAAGGATTTATGGACTGATGAGATGAGAGTGACTCTTGACAGACCAGATGGATGGGCCCGTGGCTGGATCAGTAACGGGCACAGAGCTCCACTTCGACTCAGACGCCAGCAAGGTGGAGGTGGGGTACTGGTATGGGCTGGTATTATTAAAGATGAGCTAGTTGGACCTTTTTCGTGTTGAAGATGGACTCAAACTCAACTCCCAAACCTACTGCCAGTTTTTAGAAGACACTTTCTTCAAGCAGTGGTACAGGAAAAAGTCTGCATCTTTCAAGAAGACCATGATTTTTATGCAGGACAATGGTCCATCGCATGCATCGAAGTACTCCACTGCGTGGCTAGCCAGTAAAGGCCTTAAAGATGAAAGAATAATGACATGGCCCCCTTCCTCACCTGACCTAAACCCTATTGAGAACTTGTGGTCCCTTCTTAAACGGTCGATTTACGGTGAAGGAAAACAGTACACTTCTCTGACCAGTGTCTGGGAGGCTGTGGTTGCTGCTGCACAAAAAGTTGATCGTCAACAGATCAAGAAACTGACAGACTCCATAGATGGAAGGCTTATGACTGTTATTGAAAAGAAGGGTGGCTATATTGGTCACTGATTTTTTTGTTGTTGAAATGTATATTTGTAAATGTTGAGTTGTTTGTTTATTATTCTCACTTTAACAGATAAAAAAATAAACAAGTCAGATGGGAACTTTTCGTTTTTCATTTAGTTGCATAATAATTGTGCAAACGTAGATATTCTCCAGAGAAAGCCAAAACCTCACTTTTACTTTCTTAAATATTCAGGTTTGAGGTGTATTAACATTTTGGATTGACCGAGAGCACTGTAGTTGTTCAATAATAAAATGAATCCTCAAACATACAACTTGCATAATAATTGTGCACACAGTGTACAGTACCAGTCAAAGTTTGGACACACCTATTCATTCAAAGATGTTTCTTTATTTTCTTTATTCTACCTCGTAGAATAATAGTGAAGACATCAAAACTATGAAATAACACATGGAATCATGTAGTAACCAAAAAAGTGTTAAACAAATCAAAATATATTTTATATTTGAGATTCTTCAAATAGCCACCCTTTGCCTTGATGACAGCTTTGCACACTCTGGGCATACCACCTTGCACACTCTGGGCATACCACCTTGCACACTCTGGGAATACCACCTTGCACACTCTGGGCATAGCACCTTGCACACTCTGGGCATACCACCTTGCACACTCTTGCCTGCATCTAGCTGATCTAGGGTGTAATCATTAGTCCAAGAGTGTGCAAAGTTATTCTGTTGGACTGATCGAAAAATAACGAATTAGCCTCCTTCTGTATAGCAAAATGTTTATATTTAATCCATTTTAAATTCAAGCTGTAACACAACAAAATGTGGAAAAAGTCAAGGGGTGTGACTTTCTGAAGGCATTGTATATATTAACATTAGTATATTACCATATTGAATTGACATATTCCTGCTACCAGTCACTTTTCAGCCCTGTTTACATGTACAGTTGTGGTCAAAAGTTTTGAGAATGACAAGTATTGGTCTTCAAAGTTTGCTGCTTCAGTGTTTTTAGATATTTCTGTCAGATGTTACAATGGTATACTGAAGTATAATTACAAGCATTCCATAAGTGTCAAAGGCTTTTATTGACAATTACATTAAGTTTATGCAAAGAGTCAATATTTTCAGTGTTGACCCTTCTTTTTCAAGACCTCTGCAATCCGCCCTGGCATGCTGTCAATTAACTTCTGGGCCACATCCTGACTGATGGCAGTCCATTCTTGCATAATCAATACTTGGAGTTTGTCAGAATTTGTGGGTTTTTGTTTATCCACCTGCCTCTTGAGGATTGACCACAAGTTCTCAATGGGATTAAGGTCTGGGGAGTTTCCTGGCCATGGACCCAAAATGTCGATGTTTTGTTCCCCAAGCCACTTAGTTATCACTTTTGCCTTATGGCAAGGTGCTCCATCATGCTGGAAAAGGCATTGTTCATCGCCAAACTGTTCTTGGATGGTTGGGAGAAGTTGCTCTCGGAGGATGTGTTGGTACCATTCTTTATTCATGGCTGTGTTCTTAGGCAAAATTGTGAGTGAGCCCACTCCCTTGGCTGAGAAGCAACCCCACACATGAATGGTCTCAGGATGCTTTACTGTTGGCATGACACTGGACTGATGGTAGCGCTCACCTTGTCTTCTCCGGACAAGGTGTTTTCCAGATGCCCCAAACAATCGGAAAGGGGATTCATCAGAGAAAATGACTTTATCCCAGTCCTCAGCAGTCCAATCCCTGTACCTTTTGCAGAATATCAGTCTGTCCCTGATGTTTTTCCTGTAGAGAAGTGGCTTCCTCGCTGCCCTTCTTGACACCAGGCCATCCTCCAAAAGTCTTCGCCTCACTGTGCGTGCAGATGCACTCACACCTGCCTGCTGCCATTCCTGAGCAAGCTCTGCACTGGTGGTGCCCCGATCCCGCAGCTGAATCAACTTTAGGAGACGGTCCTGGCACTTGCTGGACTTTCTTGGGCGCCCTGAAGCCTTCTTCACAACAATTGAACCTTTCTCCTTGAAGTTCTTGATGATCCGATAAATGGTTGATTTAGGTGCAATCTTACTAGCAGCAATATCTTTGCCTGTGAAGCCCTTTTTGTGCAAAGCAATAATGACGGAACTGTTTCCTTGCAGGTAACTATGGTTAACAGAGGAAGAACAATGATTTCAAGCACCACCCTCCTTTTAAAGCTTCCAGTCTGTTATTCTAACTCAATCAGCATGATGGAGTGATCTCCAGCCTTGTCCTCGTCAACACTCTCCCCTGTGTTAACGAGAGAATCACTGACATGATGACAGCTGGTCCTTTTGTGGCGGGGCTGAAATTCAGTGGAAATGTTTTTTGGGGATTAAGTTCATTTTCATGGCAAAAAGGGCCTTTGCAATTAATTGCAATTCATCTGATCACTCTTCATAACATTCTGGAGTATATGCAAATTTCCATCATAAAAACTGAGGCATCAGACTTTGTGAAAATTAATATTTGTCATTCTCAACTTTTGACCACAACTGTACAGTACCAGTCAAAAGTTTGGACACCTACTCATTCAAGGGTTTTTCTTTATTTTTACTATTTTCTACATTGTAGAATAATAGTGAGGACATCAAAACTATGAAATAGCACATGGAATCATGTAGTAATTAAAGTGTTAAACAAATCAAAATATATTTTAGATTCTTCAAAGTAGCTCCCCTTTGCCTAGACAGCTTTGCACACTCTTGGCATTCTCTCAAGCTGCTTCACCTGGAATGCTTTTCCAACAGTCTTGAAGGAGTTCCCACATATGCTGAGCAATTGACTGCTTTTCCTTCACTCTGCGGTCCAACTTATCCCAAACCATCTCAATTGGGTTGAGGTCGGGTGATTGTGGAGGCCAGGTCATCTGATGTAGCACTCCATTACTCTCCTTCTTGGTTGAATATCCCTTACACAGCCTGGAGGTGTGTTGTGTCATTGTCCTGTTGAAAAACAAATGATAGTCTCACTAAGCGCAAACCAGATGGGATGGCGTATCGCTGCAGGATGCTGTGGTAGCCATGCTGGTTAAGTGTGCCTTGAATTCTAAATAAATCACTGTCAGTGTCACTAGCAAAGCACCATCACACCTCCTCCTCCATGCTTCATGGTGGGAACCACACATGCGGAGATCATCCATTCACCTACTCTGCGTCTCACAAAGACACAGATGTTGGAACCAAAAATCTCAAATTTGGACTCATCAGACCAAAGGACAGATTTCCACCGGTCTAATAACCATTGCTCGTGTTTCTTGGACCAAGCAAGTCGTCTTCTTCTTATTGGTGACCTTTAGTAGTGGTTTCGTTGCAGCAATTCGACCATGAAGGCCTGACTCACACAATCTCCTCTGAACAGTTGATGTTGAGATGTGTCTGTTACTTGAACTCTGAAGCATTTATTTGGGCTGCATTTTCTGAGGCTGGTAACTCTAATGAACTTATCCTCTGCAGCAGAGGTAACGCAGGGTCTACCTTTCCTGTGGCGGTCTTTATGAGAGCCAGTTTCATCATAGCTCTTGATGGGTTTTGGAACTGCACTTGAGAAACTTTTCAAAGTTCTTAATTTTCTGGATTGACTGACCTTCATGTCTTAAAGTAATGATGGACTGTCGTTTCTCTTTCCTCATTTGAGCTGTTCTTGCCATAATGGACTTGGTCTTTTACCAAAAAGGCCTATCTTCCGTATACCACCCCTACCTTGTCACAACACAACTGATTGGCTCAAAACGCATTAATGAAAGAAATTCCACAAATTCACTTTTAACAAGGCACACCTGTTAATTGAAATGCATTCCAGGTGACTACCTCATGATGCTGTTTGAGAGAATGCCAAGAGTGTGCAAAGCTGTCATCAAGGCAAAGGGTGACTACTTTGAAGAATCTCAAATATAAAATACATTTTGATTTGTTTAACACTTTTTTGGTTACTACATGATTCCATGTGTGTTTCATAGTGTTGATGTCTTCACTATTATTCTACAATGTAGAAAATAGTAAAAATAAAGAAAAACCCTTGAATGAGTAGGTGTGTCCAAACTTTTGACTGGCACTGTAGCTGATTCCTGACAGTGACGTACTGGCGTCATTCGTTACTATGGCAATTTAATGAGGGAAATAAGTATTTGACCCCCTCTCAATCAGAAAGATTTCTGGCTCCCCGGTGTCTTTTATACAGGTAACGAGCTGAGATTAGTAGCACACTCTTAAATGGAGTGCTCCTAATCTCAGTTTGTTACCTGTATAAAAGACACCTGTCCACAGAAGCAATCAATCAATCAATCAGATTCCAAACTCTCCTCCATGGCCAAGACCAAAGAGCTCTCCAAGGATGTCAGGGACAAGATAGTAGACCTTCACAAGGCTGGAATGGGCTACAAGACCATCGCCAAGCAGCTTGGTGAGAAGGTGACAACAGTTGGTGCGATTATTCGCAAATGGAAGAAACACAATAACTGTCAATCTCCCTCGGCCTGGGGCTCCATGCAAGATATATAATATAAATAACATGAAATCAAATAAAATTGTATTGGTCACATACACATATTTAGCAGGTGTAGTGAACTGCTTGTATTCCTAGCTCCAATGGTGCAGTAGTATCTAACAATTCACAACACACACGTCTAAAAGCCAAAGAATGGAATTAAGTATTAGGACAAGCAATGTCGGACTGGCATTAACTCAAATATAGTAGAATAGAATAGAGTATATACAGTCGTGGTCAAACGTTTTGAGAATGACAAGTATTGGTCCTCACAAAGTTTGCTGCTTCAGTGTTTTTAGATATTTTTGTCAGATGGTACTATGGTATACTGAAGTATAATTACAAGCATTCCATAAGTGTCAAAGGCTTTTATTGACAATTACATTAAGTTTATGCAAAGAGTCAATATTTGCAGTGTTGACCCTTCTTTTTCAAGACCTCTGCAATCCGCCCTGGCATGCTGTCAATTAACTTCTGGGCCACATCCTGACTGATGGCAGCCCATTCTTGCATAATCAATGCTTGGAGTTTGTCAGAATTTGTGGGTTTTTGTTTATCCACCTGCCTCTTGAGGATTGACCACAAGTTCTCAATGGGATTAAGGTCTGGGGAGTTTCCTGGCCATGGACCCAAAATGTCGATGTTTTGTTCCCTGAGCCACTTAGTTATCACTTTTGCCTTATGGCAAGGTGCTCCATCATGCTGGAAAAGGCATTGTTCATCACCAAACTGTTCTTGGATGGTTGGGAGAAGTTGCTCTCGGAGGATGTGTTGGTACCATTCTTTATTCATGGCTGTGTTCTTAGGCAAAATTGTGAGTGAGCCCACTCCTTTGGCTGAGAAGCAACCCCACACATGAATGGTCTCAGGATGCTTTACTGTTGGCATGACACAGGACTGATGGTGGCGCTCACCTTGTCTTCTCCGGACAAGCTTTTTTCCGGATGCCCCAAACAATCGGTAAGGGGATTCATCAGAGAAAATGACTTTACCCCTGTCCTCACCAGTCCAATCCCTGTACCTTTTGCAGAATATCAGTCTGTCCCTGATGTTTTTCCTGGAGAGTAGTGGCTTCCTCGCTGCCCTTCTTGACATCAGGCCATCCTCCAAAAGTCTTTGCCTCACTGTGCGTGCAGATGCACTCACACCTGCCTGCTGCCATTCCTTTAGCAAGCTCTGCATTGGTGGTGCCCCGATCCCACAGCTGAATCAACTTTAGGAGACGGTCCTGGCACTTGCTGGACTTTCTTGGGGGCCCTGAAGCCTTCTTCACAACAATTGAACCTCTCTCCTTGAAGTTCTTGATGATCCGATAAATGGTTGATTTAGGTGCAATCTTACTAGCAGCAATATCTTTGCCTGTGAAGCCCTTTTTGTGCAAAGCAATAATGACGGCACGTGTTTCCTTGCAGGTAACCATGGTTAACAGAGGAAGAACAATGATTTCAAGCACCACCCTCCTTTTAAAGCTTCCAGTCTGTTATTCTAACTCAATCAGCATGATGGAGTGATCTCCAGCCTTGTCCTCATCAACACTCTCCCCTGTGTTAACGAGAGAATCACTGACATGATGACAGCTGGTCCTTTTGTGGCGGGGCTGAAATTCAGTGGAAATGTTTTTTGGGGATTAAGTTCATTTTCATGGCAAAAAGGGCCTTTGCAATTAATTGCAATTCATCTGATCACTCTTCATAACATTCTGGAGTATATGCAAATTGCCATCATAAAAACTGAGGCATCAGACTTTGTGAAAATTAATATTTGTCATTCTCAACTTTTGACCACAACTGTACAGTACCAGTCAAAAGTTTGGACACCTACTCATTCAAGGGTTTTTCTTTATTTTTACTATTTTCTACATTGTAGAATAATAGTGAGGACATCAAAACTATGAAATAGCACATGGAATCATGTAGTAATTAAAGTGTTAAACAAATCAAAATATATTTTAGATTCTTCAAAGTAGCTCCCCTTTGCCTTGACAGCTTTGCACACTCTTGGCATTCTCTCAAGCTGCTTCACCTGGAATGCTATTCCAATAGTCTTGAAGGAGTTCCCACATATGCTGAGCAATTGACTGCTTTTCCTTCACTCTGCGGTCCAATTTATCCCAAACCATCTCAATTGGGTTGAGGTCGGGTGATTGTGGAGGCCAGGTCATCTGATGTAGCACTCCATTACTCTCCTTCTTGGTTGAATATCCCTTACACAGCCTGGAGGTGTGTTGTGTCATTGTCCTGTTGAAAAACAAATGATAGTCCCACTAAGCGCAAACCAGATGGGATGGCGTATCGCTGCAGGATGCTGTGGTAGCCATGCTGGTTAAGTGTGCCTTGAATTCTAAATAAATCACTGTCAGTGTCACTAGCAAAGCACCATCTCACCTCCTCCTCCATGCTTCACGGTGGGAACCACACATGCAGAGATCATCCATTCACCTACTCTGCGTCTCACAAAGACACAGATGTTGGAACCAAAAATCTCAAATTTGGACTCATCAGACCAAAGGACAGATTTCCACCGGTCTAATATCCATTGCTCGTGTTTCTTGGACCAAGCAAGCCGTCTTCTTCTTATTGGTGACCTTTAGTAGTGGTTTCGTTGCAGCAATTCGACCATGAAGGCCTGACTCACACAATCTCCTCTGAACAGTTGATGTTGAGATGTGTCTGTTACTTGAACTCCGAAGCATTTATTTGGGCTGCATTTTCTGAGGCTGGTAACTCGATTGAACTTATCCTCTGCAGCAGAGGTAACGCTGGGTCTACCTTTCCTGTGGCGGTCTTCATGAGAGCCAGTTTCATCATAGCTCTTGATAGTTTTTGGAACTGCACTTGAGAAACTTTTCAAAGTTCTTAATTTTCTGGATTGACTGACCTTCATGTCTTAAAGTAATGATGGACTGTCGTTTCTCTTTCCTCATTTGAGCTGTTCTTGCCATAATGGACTTGGTCTTTTACCAAAAAGGCCTATCTTCCGTATACCACCCCTACCTTGTCACAACACAACTGATTGGCTCAAAACGCATTAATGAAAGAAATTCCACAAATTCACTTTTAACAAGGCACACCTGTTAATTGAAATGCATTCCAGGTGACTACCTCATGATGCTGTTTGAGAGAATGCCAAGAGTGTGCAAAGCTGTCATCAAGGCAAAGGGTGACTACTTTGAAGAATCTCAAATATAAAATACATTTTGATTTGTTTAACACTTTTTTGGTTACTACATGATTCCATGTGTGTTTCATAGTGTTGATGTCTTCACTATTATTCTACAATGTAGAAAATAGTAAAAATTAAGAAAAACCCTTGAATGAGTAGGTGTGTCCAAACTTTTGACTGGTACTGTAGCTGATTCCTGACAGTGACGTACTGGCGTCATTCGTTACTATGGCAATTTAATGAGGGAAATAAGTATTTGACCCCCTCTCAATCAGAAAGATTTCTGGCTCCCCGGTGTCTTTTATACAGGTAACGAGCTGAGATTAGGAGCACACTCTTAAATGGAGTGCTCCTAATCTTAGTTTGTTACCTGTATAAAAGACACCTGTCCACAGAAGCAATCAATCAATCAGATTCCAAACTCTCCAACATGGCCAAGACCAAAGAGCTCTCCAAAGATGTCAGGGACAAGATTGTAGACCTACACAATTCTGGAATGGGCTACAAGACCATCGCCAAGCAGCTTGGTGAGAAGGTGACAACAGTTGGTGCGATTATTCGCAAATGGAAGAAATCAAGCTCTTTGGCATCAACTCAACTCGCCGTGTTTGGAGGAGGAGGAATGCTGCTTATGACCCCAAGAACACCATCCCCACCGTCAAACATGGAGGTGGAAACATTATGCTTTGGGGGTGTTTTGCTGCTAACTGTCAATCTCCCTCGGCCTGGGGCTCCATGCAAGATCTCACCTCGTGGAGTTGCAATGATCATGAGAACGGTGAGGAATCAGCCCAGAACTACACTGGAGGATCTTGTCAATGATCTCAAGGCAGCTGGGACCATAGTCACCAAGACAACAATTGGTAACACACTACGCCGTGAAGGACTGAAATCCTGAAGCGCCCGCAAAGTCCCCCTGCTCAAGAAAGCACATATACATGCCCGTCTGAAGTTTGCCAATGAACATCTGAATGATTCAGAGGAGAACTGGGTGAAAGTGTTGTGGTCAGGTGAGACCAAAATCAAGCTCTTTGGCATCAACTCAACTCGCCGTGTTTGGAGGAGGAGGAATGCTGCCTATGACCCCAAGAACACCATCCCCACCGTCAAACATGGAGGTGGAAACATTATGCTTTGGGGGTGTTTTTCTGCTAAGGGGACAGGACAACTTCACCGCATCAAAGGGACGATGGAAGGGGCCATGTACCGTCAAATCTTGGGTGAGAACCTCCTTCCCTCAGCCAGGGCATTGGGTCGTGGATGGGTATTCCAGCATGACAATGACCCAAAACACACGGCCAAGGCAACAAAGGAGTGGTTCAAGAAGAAGCACATTAAGGTCCTGGAGTGGCCTAGCCAGTCTCCAGACCTTAATCCCATAGAAAATATGTGGAGGGAGCTGAAGGTTCGAGTTGCCAAACGTCAGCCTCGAAACCTTAATGACTTGGAGAAGATCTGCAAAGAGGAGTAGGACAAAATCCCTCCTGAGATGTGTGCAACCCTGGTGGCCAACTACAAGGAACGTCTGACATCTGTGATTGCCAACAAGGGTTTTGCCACCAAGTACTAAGTCATGTTTTGCAGAGGGGTCAAATACTTATTTCCCTCATTAAAATGCTAATCAATTTATAACATTTTTGACATATGTTTTTCTGGATTTTTTTGTTGTTATTCTGTCTCTCACTGTTCAAATAAGCCTACCATTAAAATTATAGACAGATCATTTCTTTGTCAGTGGGCAAACGTACAAAATCAGCAGGGGATCAAATACTTTTTTCCCTCACTGTATACAGTATCTCACAAAAGTGAGTACACCCCTCACATTTTTGTAAATATTTGAGTATATCTTTTCATGTGACAACACTGAAGAAATGACACTTTGCTACAATGTAAAGTAGTGAGTGTACAGCTTTTATAACAGTGTACATTTGCTGTCCCCTCAAAATAACTCGACACACAGCCATTAATGTCTAAACCGCTGGCAACAAAAGTGAGTACACCCCTAAGTGAAAACGTCCAAACTGGGTCCAAAGAGTCAATATTTTGTGTGGCCACCATCATTTTCCAGCACTGCCTTAACCCTCTTGGGCATGGAGTTCACCAGAGCCTCACAGGTTGCCACTGGATTCCTCTTCCACTCCTCCATGACGACATCACGGAGCTGGTGGATGTTAGAGACCTTGAAATCCTCCACCTTCCATTTGAGGATGCCCCACAGATGCTCAATAGGGTTTAGGTCTGGAGACATGCTTGGCCAGTCCATCACCTTTACCCTCAGCTTCTTTAGCAAGCCAGTGGTCGTCTTGGAGGTGTGTGTGGGGTCGTTATCATGTTGGAATACTGCCCTGCGGCCCAGTCTCCAAAGGGAGGGGATCATGCTCTGCTTCAGTATGTCACAGTACATGTTGGCATTCATGGTTCCCTCAATGAACTGTAGCTCCCCAGTGCCGGCAGCACTCATGCAGCCCCAGACCATGACACTCCCACCACCATGCTTGACTGTAGGCAAGACACACTTGTCTTTGTACTCCTCACCTGGTTGCCACCACACACGCGTGACACCATCTGAACCAAATAAGTTTATCTTGGTCTCATCAGACCACAGGACATGGTTCCAGTAATCCATGTCCTTAGTCTGCTTGTCTTCAGCAAACTGTTTGCTTGCTTTCTTGTGCATCATCTTTAGAAGAGGCTTCCTTCTGGGACGACAGCCATGCAGACCAATTTGGTGCGATGTATGGTCTGAGCACTGACAGGCTGACCCCCCACCCCTTCAACCTCTGCAGCAATGCTGGCAGCACTCATACGTCTATTTCCCAAAGACAACCTCTGGATATGACGCTGAGCACGTGCACTCAACTTCTTTGGTCGACCATGGCGAGGCCTGTTCTGAGTGGAACCTGTCCTGTTAAACCGCTGTATGGTCTTGGCCACCGTGCTGCAGCTCAGTTTCAGGGTCTTGGCAATCTTCTTATAGCCCAGGCCATCTTTATGTAGAGCAACAATTCTTTTTTTCAGATCCTCAGAGAGTTCTTTGCCATGAGGTGCCATGTTGAACTTCCAGTGACCAGTATGAGGGAGTGTGAGAGCAATGACACCAAATTTAACACACCTGCTCCCCATTCACACCTGAGACCTTGTAACACTAACGAGTCACATGACACCGGGGAGGGAAAATGGCTAATTGGGCCCAATTTGGACATTTTCACTTAGGGGTGTACTCACTTTTGTTGCCAGCGGTTTAGACATCAATGGCTGTGTGTTGAGTTATTTTGAGGGGACAGCAAATGTACACTGTTATACAAGCTGTACACTCACTACTTTATATTGTAGCAAAGTGTCATTTCTTCAGTGTTGTCACATGAAAAGATATACTCAAATATTCACAAAAATGTGAGGGGTGTACTCACTTTTGTGAGATACTGTATATAGCGAATAGAATTAAAAAGGTATTGTTGGACATTGTTCATTCTAATCAGATGTTTAAGATGAGTGGATTGAATACATCTCTTTGCTTAGATTTACTTCCTAAAGTGTTTCCATTCCCCTTTAAGTGATGCTCTGTTTCTGTTATTTTTCTTGATTTTTGAATTTGATATGAGGTAGGCCCTATTGGAATCTATTTCCCCAACTGAAGGCCTAGGTCCATTATTCACGGTTCGCCAATGATTATATTGTTATTCTGTACCTACATGAATGTCAATCAAAACGTACTATGCAGTAAGGACAATGTAATAAAGTTTATATTCACTTTCACCCACCAGTGCATGGGCATTGTACTGGAATTGTACTGTACTGTACTCAAAGTAGCATACAAAGCAGAAATACAATTACTCAGATCAACTCCATGACCACCAGTAGGCTACAGTAGCAATCTGTATCCACTAGAGCAGTGGTTCCCAACCAGGGGTACTAGGATCTCAGGGGGTACTTGGCCTTTCCACAGGGGGTACCTGAGAAGACTCATGAGACCATAGGCTTACTGTTAAAATGCACATGAGGGGTTACTTCAGGAGTACTCCAGGCAGAGCAGAATTCAGTTGGTGGTATAGTAACCGAAGAAGGTTGGGAACCACTGGACTATAGGATGAACTCTGTCTCCAATGTTACAGTTTAAGAGCCACAGAGGCAGACCTTTAGTCATGTGATTTACAAGAAGAGTTCAGGTGTGCAGTGGTCACATGTTTTACAAGAAAGAGAGATTTGGTCAAAGACCGTACAGTATGAAGATAGGCTAAAACTGCTTCTCCAATAGAAATCCCTGATTACACTTGTAGGTGATGTCATGGCGACGTTGGCTGGCAAGGCTCATGCTTAGAAGCAAGGCATCCGGTCTAACGGTCGTCTCGCGCCGAACTGCGCATGTGCAGGCCGTCAACTCAAAGGCAGTCCTTCGATATAAACTTGTTTTTGACGAAAATGAAAAGGTTCCAGTTTATCAATTTCACGAGGTTGGCTTAATAACATGTTCAACTACTTAAGAAATTGTCTCAAATCAAGGTTGTGCCTTTTGATTTGGATAAAATGAACAACTAAGGAAGTTTTTTTCTCTTCTCTCATTGACGTCTCAAGCCCCAAACCCCGGCCTGTTCTGTTTAGTCTATTTCACAAGCGTTCCTGGAAGTCTCGCGATGTTGCGCCTCTGGGTTTAGAAACTCTGTGATTTGATCTATAAAATAGGTTGTCAAACCCCGGTCTACATATTGGTAGAGACACATCTCATACCTTCTGACATATGCTGCATACTTGGCTTCTATTTTGAACATCTACGTGTGATTTTTGTTTGGTTGACATCCATCGGCAAGCTTCGTTGACTTAAGGTAGGCTACTTACCCTCATTTCATTTATATGGTAGGCCTAAATGGTTGCTTAGCAAAACCTTTACTGGGCAATCATTAAAGCTACAATCCGTATTTGGTGAAACTGGCACGTCTGTTTGGGATATTACAACAACGAAGTTATTTTAAACAAAGAACACTGTTTTCTTTCCATCCGACATCATTGCAAAAAACAAAATCCCACTGCCGGACGCTCCTCTCCACTGTTTCATCAAGAAAACAATATCAAAGGCGCTGGCGCTGTTTCACCAAATGTAGATTCTAGCTTTAATTTATCTATGAGACTTTATGAGAAATAACAAACAAACGGTCCGTCCCTCCACTTATCGTGGTATACAACTGAGGGATGGGGCTAGGGAAATGGAACCCCTCTCAAATTCTAGACAGTGCTCTAGATGCCAGGACTGACAGTCCATGACATCTGCATTATAGTTTTAACCATACACAAAATAATGTAACAAAATAAGCGTTTTATTTTGGCTTCTAATGGGGTAAGAGAATTGTGCTAAGCTCATGATGTATTTATAAGTTATATTCTTCACAAATTGATGGTTATACTGCGTCATTAATTTTAAATGTCCAAAAATGTATGTACCAATCCCAGACTGTAGTTTTAATAATGTGGATAATTTACTGAACAAAAGAACCATCGCGCTCTCCCAGAAAGCTTTGCTGGTGCGTAAAACCCACTAATTCAGACAAACTAAGGGGCGTAATGGGGTTCGCACTCAAAGTTGTCGCAAAAAGCTTAATTCATTATTCGATGTTTTTAATTATTTCCACTGCATCAGGGAGCGTACACAGACGTTTCGGCTTTGCAGCCTTTAGTGTAGGTACACTTTTATTTTAATTCAAAACAACATTTGTAAAAAACAACAGATGAGCAGCTTCTAATCAGGGTTGCCGCTCATCTGCCAATCAGGGATGTGGCTGTTCTGGTCTACCTGCATAGAAATGAGTCACAAAGATATACAGAATTATAGGGTATGGGAGCGGGCACGAAGGGAAACTCACAAATCAATCGACCCAGGTGTCCGCTCACCTAAATACATCGGATCAATTAATGAGATAGCCTACCACAAAGGACTTCAGGCAAAGCCGTTCATAAATATGAGGGGCCAATTCATCAGACTTTGCATATCGTTGATATGGTCAGTGTTTCTGTATAACAGTCTAAATGTGGCTTATAGGAAGGAGCTGAAATCTAATTATTCGCTTAAACCGTGTGGAGATACAGAATTTAATTTGTATATACACATGGCTCTTTTGAGTAATTTGTTGTCAGTCACCTCTACGTGGTATATGAACTTTTTCGATCCAGACGCAACGCAATTCATTAATAGAATGATTTTGTTCTATAAAGTGTCTCGCAACTGGCGAGGTGATATCTAGACATCTAATAGTGGATTTATGTTCTCCAAGACGTACTTTCAAGGCCCGGGATATTTTTGCCAATATAAATCTTATTACAAGAACACTAACATATATAAATATCTCCTTTCGTTGTGCAAGTTATACATCTCATAGGTCCCAGAAGTCTGAAGGCATACAAAGTTAGACAATATCCTTATGGAAATGTGTATTTAAATTAAATGTAACTAATGGTTCTACAAGAGATACAAGATATACAGGGGAAGCAGCCTTTTATCAATGCCTCTTCTCTCTGACCACGTCTGATTTAACCAATATGTTTTCTGGATTTCTTGATTGTTTATAGGTGAATAAAGGTGGATTCTGGAAGGCAGAATTTAAAGAGGAATCTATGGGCCAATGTTTGACAATAGACTTGATGCCATTACGGATATCATTGAAACTGAGTATATAGTTTACAGAACTGTTTGTTCTGTTTTTAGTTGATTTATTAATTAACTGGCTTCTGTTCAAGCTTTTAACTAGTTTTTTAGTTTTATCAAGCCAGGTATCGGGGTATCCTCAAGCGAAAACGCACAAGGAGAGAATTTGACAGTCTATCATTCTTCCTGTCTGTGTACGCTATCCCTGATGCAATGAAAATAATTAAAAACATTGAATAATGAAATAAGCTTTATGCGATTAATTTACTAAAGCCTAGCTAGTTTGACTGTACTGAATAATTATTGCGACTTAAAGCACTTGAACGCAATCATGTCGTATTTACACCTTCACCAACTTGGAAAGAGATTCAGAGGAAGACGGCATGAGTACTACTTTACACTCCCAACACCATTTCACTTGAACGACCAGATGAGAAACTGGATTTACACAAACCATTTTATTTAAAAGTTATTTATAGGCAAGTCAATTAAGAACAAATTATTATTTACAAATGTTTATATAGTGTTTCTAGATTAGAAACACAGAGGCTGGTGGCAGTTATATTGTCTCAAGGTATTAAAGAAACATTAGAAAGTTCGCCTTGTTCGACCATCCTGTTTAGTCATGCTGGTGGATCAGAGTGGAGATGCATATTTTATCACAAATACCTTAGTAGCTTCTACTGAGCCTAAGAACACACATTTATCAAAAAACGTAGTCGAAGCAGGCACACATTTTCTTCAAGAAACGGTACCAAATATACAGTACAAATGTGCTGATTTGAGAGCAAAAGCATTCACTGTCTAGTTTTGGTTTTGATTATTTTCATATCTCATCTCTAAATTCAGAGACCAACAAGAGAACGGGTGGAGATGCATCAAAAGATCGAGCGGATCATTTACATTTACATTTTACATTTTAGTCATTTAGCAGACGCTCTTATCCAGAGCGACTTACAGGAGCAATTAGGATTAAGTGCCTTGCTCAAGGGCACATTAACGTCATTTAGCAGACGCTCTTATCCAGAGCGACTCACAACTTGGTGCGTTCACCCTATAGCCAGTGGGATAACCACTTTACAATTTTTTTTTTGGGGGGGGGGGGGGGGGGTAGAAGGATTACTTTATCCTATCCCAGGTATTCCTTAAAGAGGTGGGGTTTCAAATGTCTCCGGAAGGTGGTGAGTGACTCCGCTGTCCTGGCGTCGTGAGGGAGCTTGTTCCACCATTGGGGTGCCAGAGCAGCGAACAGTTTTGACTGGGCTGAGCGGGAGCTATGCTTCCGCAGAGGAAGGGGAGCCAGCAGGCCAGAGGTGGATGAACGCAATGCCCTCGTTTGGGTGTAGGGACTGATCAGAGCCTGAAGGTACAGAGGTGCCGTTCCCCTCACTGCTCCATAGGCAAGCACCATGGTCTTGTAGCGGATGCGAGCTTCAACTGGAAGCCAGTGGAGTGTGCGGAGGAGGGGGGTGACGTGAGAGAACTTGGGAAGGTTGAACACCAGACGGGCTGCGGCATTCTGGATGACTTGTAGGGGTTTAATGGCACAGGCAGGGAGGCCAGCCAACAGCGAGTTGCAGTAGTCCAGACGGGAGATGACAAGTGCCTGGATTAGGACCTGTGCCGCTTCCTGTGTAAGGCAGGGTCGTACTCTCCGAATGTTGTAGAGCATGAACCTGCAGGAGCGGGTCACCGCCTTGATGTTGGCGGAGAACGACAGGGTGTTGTCCAGGGTCACACCCTGTCGACAAATTATTATGCTTTAACAATTATTCCTAATACCAATTCCTAATATACTTCCCAATTTCCATTATATAAACCCTTTAAATACATATAACCGAATGGAATGACAGTCAGTTGATTCCTGAAAAATCTGAAAAATCTTGAAATTATTGGAGGTATATAACTCTGTTCCTCCACTCAGGTACTCAGCCATAACCCACATCTCATCATTGTCATTCCTCAAACGTCGTCCTCTATCACCTGATAATTGTCATCAACAGTATCCTCATCTCTAATCGTCAATTTCATCGTAGCCTTCTGTATCATTGGTTGACATGATACCTGTTCAATCTCCCCTCTATCCATACCTCCTTTGTGTTAGAAAAGTCCTCCAATGTTACATATAGATCTAGGAATCTCTCTTTCTTACTTGCCCCTCCATCAAGGTAGCCATCAACACCTATTACTAACCTTCCCACTTGGGTGTTGTCCATCAATGACTTCATTAATCCTTTACCACCACATAGTCTCCAAGTTGCAAAAAATGTCCAGATTCTCCCGGTAGGTCTGTCAGAGAAGCCATCACCTTTTCTAAAGAAAGTCTGGATAACATTGTTAGTTGAGACACAGCATGCTACTTCAACCTTTCTTCTTATCCTTCCTGATAAGCCTTTTAGATTAGGAAGTGCACATTCTTGCATCTTGTTATAGTCACTAATGTCATAGAAAGGCCTCCTCTAAATTCTGCCTTATACCACAAATACATTTTCCCCTAAAACATTTAATCTAACCCATAACACATGACTTTCTACTGCTCATATTCTTAATACAATATGCAAATATACCAAGAAATCCTCATACCATCAATACTACCCCCTTTTTTGAACACATGAGTCACAACGTGATTCATGCTTTCGAAAACAAAACACCAACATTGTTAATTAAACCCTAAAAAAATGAAATTAAAAAGACAACCTTTGATAATACCTCAATTTACTTCTATCCCGTAAAGTAATCCAAGATTAGTATACATAACTATCAACAGTTATCCCTCATTCAGGATAGCTCTCTCTCTCCCTTGTTATTATCTAGCCCAAATCATATATATTAAAATCAAATTATAAACCACAATCAGTTATAATAAATTACCCTCAACTCAGTAAAATGAACTATCTTAAATTTCTCAGCCCTTGTTTCTCGGATTACTAGTGTGGATGATCAGATCACACCAGCAAGTCAGAACAGAGTTCAGAGGTCATTGAAATCATTCAACGAATTGATAGTATACTAATCATTACCAACATTCAAAACATCTAATAAATGTTATGTACCCCAAGTGTACATAAAATCCTCATGACATTTATTCTCATAAGAAATCATGTATACCCAAAACTCAGTCAAAAATAAAAATAAAAAGTCATTGTGTGTGCTCCTTTAAGACGTATCACCTTTGACCTGTTGAAATCCCCTTAAATAAAAATAACAACCTTTTATAACATCATCCTAGGTGAGTTGTGTGTTTATTTGAAAAACCCATTTGGAAAACAAATAAAACAAACATGGCCAGGCTTTATTTAATTTGGTAGCTCCCTATTACAACCTAAAAACAAGACTACTTAATTTTACTAACTAGTTCCACCCTAGCTCTGGGCAATATTCCAATGAGATAAAGAAATGCCCTTTCTCCTGGAATAGAAAGTATACATGTTGTTAACATATAATCAACAATCCAAAGATAGTAATTACACACAAAACATGATACATACATCCACAGTCCTATCTCATCAATAATCATTTGTATCAATCTCACTCCTCATAACTACTCAAATAAAAATATTATATAAAACCTTTCACAAAATTAAAACCACTCAAAATTCCTCTGAGTTTACAATGATTCTGTTGAATTGATCACCCTTCAGATCATATCCTCTTTAAATCTCAGCATGATTATTGAACCCCTACATCTGCTCCTTGTGATCCCACATCAAACAAACCGTTATCATTTACTGTATCAACAACATAGGAAATATCAGCTACCCCTTTTAATGTTCCTAACTTCCCTCTAAATGTCCAATTTCATACATTATCCAATACAATCATGTATATAATATAATAATATTATATTATATATAATATAATATATAATATATATAATAATATAATAATATATAATATGCCATTTAGCAGTACTCCTCTTAAGTAAGACTAGATATCTTATCCCCAGCATCGATAAAAAAAATTTGATACGTTGTGTCCGACTTTACCCCTAACATAATATTATAGGAGACTTCCATCAATCCAGGAAAAATAAAACTCCCACTTAGAAGACACTAGATAATAACACGTTTTATTAAGTTAAGTACACCTTCCACTATAAACCTATAACCCCTTTTTAGTAATTTAATCATTGCAAACTGTTGCATTGATGTTATTAAAATATAAACCTATTGTTTCATAATCCAAAACCCATAAAAAGATGTCTACTTAATCCATTATGCCAACAACAACAACTATCTCCCATCATTCAACGTACCATAAACAGATTATCGTTATCTGAAGTAATGAACCATTTGCATAACTCACGGCTGTTTAAACAAACTATATAATGTCATAATAAAATGATCAATTATCAAATATCGTTCCTTATTCAACTATCTAGACATGTTCTTCATTAGTAAATCGTCTCCACAAAGCAATACTACTTAGTAACATATTCTCATTCTCCTAAATAGAAAGAATTACTTCTATTAAACAATTCAATTCAACATCAAGTCAACCTGTCTCATCAACCAATTAAATTACTTACTTTTTAAACCCTCTACAATATCTATCATACTCTACCGCTAATTTTCCTCATAACAGTACCTCAACAGATGAGAAATTAATTTAAAGTTATATTCAAAACCAATAAAACATCCATTCACCGATATGCAATTTTAATTAATATGTTATCCTATCCGACATGGATTGGTAGGACAACATCTTTCCTATAATGTTATCAATGAAACCAGTAATTCACGTCAATAGCATCAATGTAAAAGATTTGCTTTCTATCCCTTACTGGATTCGAATCAGGGACCCTCTGCACACATCGACAACAGTCACCCTCGAAGCACCGTTACCCGTCGCTCCACAAAAGCCGCGGCCCTTGCATAGCAACTACTTCCAGTTCATAGAGCAAGTGACGTCACCCAATGAAAACCGCACTAGCTCTCACCGCTAACTAGTTAGCCATTTCCTGCCGATAATATTCAACCTCCTATGACTTCCTACAAAATACGCGATCCTTGTACACCTAACGTAACCCATAATGTCCATTTCAGCGCTCTCACGTTTCAGCAAGCCCCAATGGTTAATACCCGCAGACAAAAATGGAAATTCTTCCATTTTTACTACCAGTCCTAATAAAACACACTTTCAAACAACGTTCTGCATTTACCTCTATCATAGGGTTTAAAAACTAACTTAACAACATTAACCATCCTAAATTGCCATAGTAACATCATGTTTGGTTCAGTTTATCAACTAAAATCATAGCCACGCAATGAAACCATCACTCCGCCATTTACAGAATGAATGAGATCTAGTCAACTATCCTTTCTAAGTAGGCTACAAGTAACACCAAACACTTGCTGTAGTTTACCATCATATATTGAAATCATCCATTTATCACGATCCAATTTATTTATAGACATATTCCACCATTCTCACTCATTTAATCTATCAAAACCTTATTCAAATGCCAAAAAAATGTACTATCACGCACTCTTCTCTCCATACTCGTTAACATTTTTACATTTTAGTCATTTAGCAGACGCTCGTATCCCAAGCGACCCACAATTAGTAAGCTCTTACATTGTTATACTTATACCAGCCCACCTTGGGAATAGAACACACAACCCTGGCGTTGCAAGCACCATTCTCCACCAAACGAGCTACAAGAGTCCTGCTATTTAAACCACACACGCTTCAAATCATACATTCAACATCACCAAACCAAATACTCCGTCGGACCCATTCAATCAACACATCAGCAGTGGAATGTACACTCATAAATGCAGATTGATACTCCATGCCTTGAAATGATAAATAGATTTCCACCAATAGCGCCATTACAATGGTCCTCTGTAGCTCAGCTGGTAGAGCACGGCGCTTGTAACGCCAAGGTAGTGGGTTCGATCCCCGGGACCACCCATACACAAAAATGTATGCACGCATGACTGTAAGTCGCTTTGGATAAAAGCGTCTGCTAAATGGCATATTATTATTTATTATTATTATTTCTCATCTGACCCTCTGATACAAAATGAAGTTCCCTCACTGTACTACGTTAGCTCTACCATGATAATTATTTCAATTGAACCCTCTATTTGCTTTGTACAATATTATACATTACGTCTGAAACAACATTACTTATGGTCAGTTTATTCCACTATCACATGATCCAACAACGGTATAAACTTAGAAAACCCATATTTATTACTTTCTTCACCCACGACGCATGTCTACGTTTGAGTGAAAAAATATAATACAGACATGGCACTCTAATTATGATTTTGTCATTACCATTTCCAAATCGTCACAACTCCTTATAGAACGTTAGAAAGTTCTATATATTCACATGAAATAATCCCTTCAGTTAGTTTAACAATCCTCATTCAACCCAAATCAGCCTCTCCTTCATTCTCTCAGCAGAACCAAAAAAAAAAAGACTGTAATTTCCAAGGACACTGCCGTTCCTGTCCCAGAAAACTCAGACTCTTCCACTACTTTCTACAATAACATCAAGCTCTATTTACCCCTTATAAATACTCTTCTGAGGATATTCTTTATCACCCATGCAATGTTAGTAACTTTCAGTGTTAGTAATTTAAATACTTGCATCAAATCCACTTCTGATAATGTTTTTTTTTTAAATGTAGTTCGCCTTTAAATGTCATTTTTGGTGCTATGATTCAATATGTTACCTGTCATTGGCTCTATCTCCTAGCCCTTTTGCGTAATTCATCCACAGTACTTATTGTGACAGGGCTTGTATAACACGGTTGAGGCCTTGAACCTCTTCCCGACTAACACTTTATGATGAATCTTTCACATCAAAGGCCTTAAACCTATTTTATGAACTTTATGGTGATTGTTTCACATCAAAGGCCTTAAACCTATTTTATGAACTTTATTATGATTCTTTCACATCAAAGGCTTTAAACCTATTTTATGAACTTTTTGATGAATATTTCACATCAAAGGCCTCGAACCTATTTTATGAACTTTATGATGAATCTTTCACATCTGTCATGAACCCTGCGTCCTGAGTCGGTTCCTGCCTATGTTGCCATTTTTTCTGCTCTAAATCTCCTGTTCCTGAAGGTTCTTGAACGCTCCCTGCCTGGTTGCCGGGCGACGTTGCTAGGCGGGAGATCTCCCTATTACCCGCACCTGCATCTCATCAGCGATCTGCACACCTGGTCCTGATCATCACCCTTCATAAGCTCTGACCTGACATCCATTCCCTGCCGGATCGTTAGCCATGAACAGTATGTTTGTCAGCGTATCAGCCTTTGAGTTTCTAGCGTTAGTTTTGTTGTTTTGCACCTTGTTGTCTTGCCGTGTACTTACCTCCGTTTTGTTTCTATCTACAGTCAATCTCCCGGAACCTTCACCCAACCCCTGCCTGGTTGTCGGCGGCTGCCGAGCCATTATTGGATCTGCCACTGCACCTCCACCAACTCATCTCCGCCGCCCGCTCTGTCCCCTGGATTATTCTGCATCGTTTTTTTGAATCTGTTAAATAAATACTCACCTTCGTTTCAACTCACCTTGTCCTGGTCTGCTTCTGGGTTCTGGCTTTGTAAACCGTGACAACATCAAAGGCCTCAAAACTATTTTATGAACTTTATGATGAATCTTTCACATCAAAGGCCTCGAACCTATAGCAAGGATTCTATTTTATAATCTCGTCATGTTGAGGACTCGACCCCCGCATCTTCCTACGTTCGTCTACCAAAGACGTTTATCCCTGAGGACTCGAACCTCGCATCTTTCTACGTTCGTCTACCAAAGACGTTTATCGCTTTTCATAATGATACTACACATCTCTCTATTTCATGAATTCTTCCATGATGATACAACACATCAGAGCTTCATCTATTTTACTCCTATGATGATACTACACATCAGAGGTTCATCTATTTTACTCCTATGATGATACAACACATCAGAGCTTCATATATTTTACTCCTATGATGATACAACACATCAGAGCTCCATCTATTTTACTCCTATGATGATACTACACATCAGAGCTTCATCTATTTTACTCCTATGATGATACTACACATCAGAGTCTCATAACCTAATTTACTCCCATGATGATACTACATATCAGAGTCTCATAACCTAATTTACTCCCATGATGATGCTACACATCAGAGTCTCATAACCTAATTTACTCCCATGATGATACTACACATCATAGTCTCATAACCTAATTTACTCCTATGATGATACTACACATCAGAGTCTCTCTTTACCAATTTATGCTAATTACTATAAACACACCTTGTTTTGAATCATAGCATCATGTCATTGTGTAATTTAATATTTCTCCTTACATCCCTTTACATCATTCAACACCACTCATCGTCCCCATTTAAAAATATTGCTTTTTACAGTTCGTTACAGCTCAGCTTTACCACAGATAAGCAGATTTTGACAGAATTCAAAAAATGAAAGTCTGCTTACCTGTTAGTTGAGCTGTGAACTGCATCCTGTTCATTTAGACGCCAATCTGTTATGATGAGTTTCTCAGGTATCAAAGAATCAAGGATGCAAGGATATTCTTAGACATTCTGTGGAGATTTCATACCAAGTATTTATTGAATCACAAGCTTGTGGGTTCATCTAACAAACGGACATGGCTTTGCCCTTCGTCAGTTGAACTAACTAGACAAAGAAGACCCTCTATCTTATATAGCCTTTTGGTTCTAATTCCTTTCACATACATTTGACAAGTCTCCATGGGCACTCCCTGTCTTGGATGTTCATCACTTTTTACCCCAAGTCAGTATACTAAACATCACTCATGCTATCCTAAACATCACTAATCTACCTTGACATAATGGAATGTAGACTTCATGGCCCCAAACCACTCATCTCTTAACTCTTCCTCTGTCCTCACAACACTATGGCATGACATCATTATACCATAAAAACATCATATCACAGGTATTCCTTAAAGAGGTAGGGTTTCAAGTGTCTCCGGAAGGTGGTCAGTGACTCCGCTGTCCTGGCGTCGTGGGGGAGCTTCTTCCACCATTGGGGTGCCAGAGCAGCGAATAGCTTTGACTGGGCTGAGCGGGAACTGTGCTTCCGTAGAGGTAGGGGGGCTAGCAGGCCAGAGGTGGATGAATGTAGTGCCATCGTTTGGGTGTAGGGTCTGATCAGAGCCTGAAGGTCATGGCTGGTCATGGCTCACATCAACACCATTATCCCAGAAACCCTAGACCTACTCTAATTTGCATACCACCCCAAGAGATCCACAGATGTTGCAATCTCTATTGCACTCCACACTGCCCTTTCCCACCTGGACAAAAGGAACACCTACGTGAGAATGCTATTCATTGACTACAGCTCAGCGTTCAACACCATAGTGCCCTCAAAGCTCATCACTAAGCTAAGGACCCTGGGACTAAACACCTCCCAGGGTCCTTACCTCTCTACAACTGGATCCTGGACTTCCTGACGGGCCACCACCAGGTGGTAAGGTTAGGTAACAACTAGGGGTGTAACGATTCGTTTTAACAACGATTCGATTTGTATCACGATTCGTGGTTGTCGATACGATTCAAGGACGATATTGGTTCATTTAGAACGATACAATCCGAAACGATTCAGTGACTTGAAATCGATTCAGTAACCTTTTAGCCAAAAATTCAACCAGTGTGACTGAAATAAATACCTGGATATTGGACAGTGCAGGTGAAGTTTCCTAGATTCCTGTTTCTTGTAAGGACCGCAATGGTGGCTTGATAATTTCTCGCTCGTCGGCTTCTCCTCTGTCGTCCGCCATGCTATGTTTTGTTGTCTTGGCGCCTTTGCGCTGCTGCTGGCGCGATGACGTCACGGACAGGCAGACTGAATCGAGTAATGTTTAAAGCCTTTATCATTAAAAGTGCTAAGAAAAAACATCCATATAAACAGAGGTGCACATAACTTTTTCAGTGAGTTACTCAGGTGAGTACCAGCAGATGGTGTTTGGTACTCACCATATATGTAGCGTGGTCTTAATAAGTGCAGTCTTCTTCACTGTCCTCCTCAGTGCCGCCACCACTGTCCTCCTCAGTGCTGCCATCACTGTCCTCCTCAGTGCTGCCACCACTGTCCTCCTCAGTGCCACCACCACTGTCCTCCTCAGTGCTGACATCACTGTCCTCCTCAGTGCTGCCACCACTGTCCTCCTCAGTGCCACCACCACTGTCCTCTGCTTCAGCTTCCTGCATGGTAGATGATGAAGATGCTGCAGATGCACCTCCCTGTCCTTGGTTGAGCCTCCGATTAGCTGTCTCCATCCACAGGTCAACAGCAGGCTTTGGGTCAAATGTCTCTGTGGTCTGCTTTGACAGGTGAATGTGCATCAGTGCTGAGAGACGAGCATGTGACAGACAAGATCTGTACTTGGTTTTTATAATGTTGAGATGTGAGAATCCCCTCTCACAAGCTGCACTGCTTAAAGGCAGTGTAAGAGACAGCTTAACCACCTTGTTGATGTTGGAATAAGCATCTGGGTTACTTGTACTTACTATTTGGACCAAGTCATACACAGAAGAGGCTCCCAGGCGTTTTCCTGCCTGCTTTAAGCGCATCCATTCTGTCACAGTGGTATCTTTGTCAAGTTGCAAGGTGGCCTCATATTTCTTGAGAATGCTGCAAACTGTTGTGTTTCCAAAACTGTGGAGGTCTTGCATTTCCTGAGGCCATGTTGAAGGATCAAATACTAAGAAATGATCACATGACTTGAGGGAGTCATATCTGATTTCAAACTCTTCAATTAACCCCCTGAGTATTGTCTCTGTCAGCATCAGCATTGGAAACAGTGTGTGCCCTATGGCTTTCACCATCAAGCAGAAGTGTGAACTGTCCAATGGCCACCATGAGTTCATCCTTACATTCTCCAATGGTCAGCTTTTCCTTCTGAAACCTAATGGATGTGGTGTTCAAAATGTTGCAAATGTCAAGCATGTTTGACAGAAAGCACTGAAAACGCTCTGTGCAGATATGCTGCAAGTCACTGTTATCACTCGTAACCAGTTGCATTTTAATGGCTGGCAATAGTCTTGATATTTTTAACAGTGTTTCATGCCTCCATGCAGACCATCTGATATTATGAAACTTACCCAGTTTCACAAAGGAGATCCCATTTTCTTCACATAGCTTATACAGTGCAGCAGTTTTTTTTGCTCAACCTTTTTGTAAATAAAACTGCAGCAGCTTGACCACAGAGCGATTAAATGTCTCACAGTAAGGAACGTTGCGATCAGCTGATTTCGCGCAATTCTCCAGTGTGTGTGCGGTGCACAGAATGTGCACAAGGGAGTCTCCAACCGCAGCAAGTTGCCGGAGTTTTGGGACAACGCCGTTGTAGATACCCACGTTGACAGCAGCAGTCTGTGCACACAGCGACCAACTTTGTTGTCCAGTCTTCCAAGCCTGTGTCCTGGAAAAGTCTCACAAGTCCGTCTGTTATGGCCTGTGCGGTTCGGTCAGCACCCAATTCAATCAGTCCAATAAAGTCCGAAGTAAACTCTCCGTTGCTGGACACAGACACACTGTAAACGATTTCCTGCTCAGTTTTTGTGATGTCCTCAGATCCATCAAAAAGCAGCCCACAAAAATTCAGCAGACTGCAACTTGGCTCGTAACTCCCCGCTGATGGTGTGAGCGATGCTCTGCATGATCCGTGTGCCCTCTTCACGTGAATGATATGCACCTCCGACATTTACTTCTAGCCGCTTCAGTAAAGGAACATCCTCAGAATAGGAAGACGTGGGACGTGCGTGTTTAGCTTTATGGAAGGCGAGGAGAAAAATATTAAACAGAGCTTGCCGCTGTTCTTCATTCAGCTTGTCTCGCCATCTGGCAAGTGGGCAACTGGACATTTATTCTTGGCTAGCTTGTTTAGCAATGGCTTGCGCTACATTCGTGTGCTCCTTGCTCTTTTCATGTTTGTCAAATAAAGGATGGTTGAAATTCTTTGAGCCTTTATAAAATGCACCTGTTTTGTCTGCTAGATGTGGATTTGAGTGGCAAATCTTGCACCACATTTCAGTGCGCTCATCGTTAGCTTCAAGCCACTGCACATCTTGGAGCCACTTTTCCGAAAAAAGTATTTTCTTCGGCTCTGGCTCCAGTTGGCGTTTCTTTGTAGGTGGCGAAACGCCAAAGAAGCTGCTTAATGTCTGTTGCTTTTTGGACATCCCTGACAGTAGTTGACAAGCAACATGTCATGTGTAAGGTTAGATGAGAAGATCGGTCAAGTACGCAAAGGCGCGTAGTAACACAAGTGGCATTACACATTCCTGATTTTTGTCGCGCTTGCGTACCTGCATACCAGTTATGTGCACCCCTGCATATGAAATCTGACGTGCTTAAATCCAATGGGTTATTTCCTAGCATCGATACAATCGATTTATTACATTTTAAAACGATGTTAGATCGATATATGTTGTCCAAAAGGCCAACTCGCCGAGCACAGATCGATGTAGTTGGATCATAGAAATATAAATCGATACATCGATGTAGTAGATGGATCGTTACACCCCTAGTAACAACACATCTGCCATGCTGATCCTCAACACGGGGGCCCCTCAGGGGTGCGTGCACAGTCCCCTCCTGTACTCCCTGTTCACCCATGACTGCATGGCCAGGCATGACTCCAACACCATCATTAAGTTTGCAGACGACACAACAGCGGTAGGCCTGATCACCGACAACGATGAGACAGCCTATTGGGAGGAGGTCAGAGACCTGGCCGTATGGTCAAGACAAAGTGGTCAAGACAAAGGAGATGATTGTGGACTACAGGAAAAAGAAGAGGACAGAGCACGCCCCCATTCTCATCGACGGGGCTGTAGTGGAGCAGGTTGAGAGCTTCAAGTTCCTTAGTGTCCACATCACCAAGAAACGATCATGGTCCAAACACACCAAGACAGTCGTGAAGAGGGCACAACAAAGCCTATTCCCCCTCAGGAGACTGAATAGATTTGTTCTACAGCTGCACCATCGAGAGCATCCTGACTGGTTGCATCACTGCCTGATATGGCAACTGCTCGGCCTCCGACCGCAAGGCACTACAGAGGGTAGTGCGTACGGCCCAGTACATCACTGGGGCCAAGCTTCCTGCCATCCAGGACCTTTATACCAGGCGATGTCAGAGGAAGGCCCTAAAAATTGTCAAAGACTTCAGCCACCCTAGTCATAGACTGCTCTCTCTGCTACCGCATGGCAAGCGGTACCGGAGTGCCAAGTCTAGGTCCAAAAGGCTTCTTAATAGCTTCTACCCCTAGCCATAAGACTCCTGAACAGCTAATCAAATGGCTACCTGAACTATTTGCATTGTCCCCCTCTTTTACGCTGCTGCTACTCTCTGTTTATTATCTATGCATAGTCACTTTAATGTACATATTACCTCAATTACCTCGACTAACCTGTGCCAACACATTGACTCAGTACAGGTATCCCCTGTATTTAGCCTCGCTCCTGTTATTTTACTGCTGCTCTTTCATTATTTTATTTATTATTATTTTTTACTTAACACTTATTTTTTGTTAAAACTGCGTTGTTGGTTAAGGGCTTGTAAGTAAGCATTTCACTGTAATGTCTACACCTGTTGTATTCCGCGCATGTGACAAATACAATTTTATTTTATTTTATTTTGTTGATATCTAGGCATAGTGTAAATTGTATTGATTGATTCTGTAATTTCTTTCATATAGCCACCTTTAAATTGCCTATTGTCTTCAACTTTGAAGAGATGTATTAACCAACACATTTGAATACTGTATTGCATGTTTTATGTATTTTTCTTTCAATGCCAATAAACCATCATAAAATACGTTTTTTTCCCGTGACATCGCGTAAAAATGTTATAGGATGTGTATTCATTAGGGAGAAATAGGATTTGCCCGGGGCAAATGATACAACAGGACAAATAAATGTGCTCAGAAATTACGCACTCTGTCCGCAGTAAGGAACGCGTCACCATAGAAATCGAATCTAGATTATAATTCTATACGCGTCACAATGCCCAATAACATACATTCTAATTCCTAATTCTATGTGTATCACTCAGAGGTTAAGTTATTCACAATCACAACCAACCTACAGTATATCTATAGCAAACGCGCATTCTTCATTCAAGTCAATCAATATTTTTTATTGTTCTCAGTAAGGTAAGTAGGTCTTCCCATAATGAGAATGACCGATATTGCACGCATTCGACATTTGAGAAAAATAACGTTACTTGGATCATATCGAATCTATTAGATATACAACCAATTTATCGACAATCTAAGATGACTTGCTTCCTCATCATAATTAAGATCTCATTAATCTCATCTGCATTTTCATTGTTTATATTGCATGGTCTTGTTCTATGTAAGGTATAATGTATATTCTTCCCATTTAGATAACTTTTTCCAGCATGAATTAATAAAAGATAGATGTACTGCTGTAGACATCTGGTGTTGGGTACTGTGCTCAGTAACCCTCGCTCTTTCTGCAGGGTTTTGGCCAACAACAATTAATAATCAATAAGGCCTCATCACTCTCCATGGAGGAGCAGTAAGATTTTGCCATGAACCAATTCATATCACTCTCTGATTGCCACATTCTAACAGGTTTAGTCACAAATTGAAGACTCTATTGCAGAAAATGCTCAAGAGGCAATTCTGTATGCTGAAAGCCCAGGGAAGGCTCCCACTGGACCTCCCTCTGAGACCAATGAAGGACTGGCTCCTGGCAGGGAAAAGAGTCTTCCTGGAGTAAGTGCAGTGTTCTCAGACTATTTTCAAATACGAAGTACGAAACTTTATACTTCATTTAGGTAACTTGAGTTTATCACATCAGTACACAAGGCCAAATAATAACCTGAATGTATCAAAATATATTAGATGATAGCAATAGTTTGATAGATAGTGTAGACAGACACAGTCTGATACATTTCCATATTCACATGAAGGCGTGAGGCAGAGACATGGAAGAGATGGAGGAAGGTCTCTGTAGCTGAATTGGTGAGGACTATGTAGAGCAAACAGTACACCCACTGTAAAGCACTTCAAATATCAGCAAGCTCATTTTTGTACCCAGAGAAAAACAATAGCTATCAGTTCAAATTCATAATTTTCCCCATCATTTCAATGATGGACCAGTGTCCAGTCTCACCTGGTACATCAACAGTCTTTTAATGACATATTATGTTGTTACATAGACTTGGGATGCAAAGAGGGGCCTGGAATTACAGGAAACAGAGACAGAGAGAGTTATCCTGCTCAGTGGCCAGAGAGTTCAGGATGAATTAAGGATACCAAATGTCATCATGGACACTGCTACCGACAGAGACATCCAGCTTCTGAAAGAGGAGCGTTGGAAGTTAATCCGAAAATTCTATGATATGATTGCAGAACTACCAAAGGTAAGGAACAAGAAGCCTGTTTCGTAAGTGTCTTTCCAAGTTGGGTGTATCAGAGTTGTCTCAAACTGGACAATATTACAAATGAGCTTCTATACATTTTGACTTTAGATGTCTGTGGTATGTTTTGTGAAAAAGGACAGATATTGTTTTGTTCTTACTCTTTCATTGCTCTGCATTGTCTATTTAGTCCTATTTCGGATCCACTGAGAGCCTTCCTGAGATGTGTGGCAGAGGTCCTGAGGTGTGTAGCAGAGTGCCTGAGGTGTGCAGCAGAGGTCCTGAGGTGAGAAGCGGAGGTCCTGAGGTGAGCAGCAGAGGTCCTGAGGTGAGGTGCAGAGGTCCTGAGGTGAGCAGCGGAGGTCCTGAGGTGTGCAGCATAAGTTCACAGGTGTGCAGCACAGGTCCTGAGGTGTGCAGTGGAGTGCCTGAGGTATCAAATGCAGTGGGAGAGGTGTCAAGTGACACAAAGAAGACAGAGGCTACTGGAGCCCTTCGGAACACTGGAAATGGCCTGAGAAAGGTGGTGCAGCTATCCACTGAGAGCCGTCCTGAGGTGTGCAGCAGTCCTGAGGTGTGCATCAGAGTGCCTGAGGTGTTCAGTGGAGGTCCCGAGGTATGCAGTGGAGTGCCTGACATGTGCAGTGGAGTGCCTGAAGTGTTCAATGGAGGTCCTGAGGTGTTCAGTGAGGTGCCTGAGGCACCAAACGCAGTGGAAGAAGTGTCCAGTGACAAAAAGAAGACAGCGGCTGCTGAAAACCTTCTGGAAACTGAAAATGTCCTTAGCAAGGTGGTGAACCCCAAAGGGTGGCTGAAGGAGGGCTGGGAAGATCAGCTGCACCGAGACTTCACTAATATGATTGCAAAACTCCCAAAGGTAATGAACAAGAAGCCTGTTTTGTAAATGAAAGGTCAAGCATCTTTGAAAGTTGGGTGTATCAGGGTTGTCTCAATCTGGACAATATTATAAATTAGCTACTATAATCTTAGACTTTGGATGTCTGTGGTATGTTTTTTGAAAAAATGACAGATGTGTTGTTCTTGCTCTTTCATTACGCTGCATTGTCTGTTTAGTCCTATTTCAGATCCACCGAGAGCCTTCCTGATGTGTGCAGCAGAGGTCCTGAGGCCTCAAACGCAGTGGAAGAGGTGTGCAGTGACACAAAGAAGACAGAGTCTACTGGAAACCATCTGAAAACGGGAAATGGCCTAAGCAAGGTGGTGCAGCTATCCACTAAGAGCCGTCCTGAGGTGTGCAGCAGTCCTGAGGTGTGCAGCAGTCCTGAGGTGTGCATTAGAGTGTCTGAGGTGTTCAGTGGAGGTCCCGAGGCCTCAAACACAGTGGAAGAGGTGTGCAGTGACACAAAGAAGACAGAGGCTACTGTAAACCTTCTGAAAACAGGAAATGGCCTATGCAGGGTTGTGCAGCTATCCACTGAGAACCTTCCTGAGGTGTGCAGCAGTCCTGAGGTGTGCAGCAGAGTGCCTGAGGTGTTCAGTGGAGGACCCGAGGTATGCAGTGGAGTGCCTGACATGTGCAGTGGAGTGCCTGAAGTGTTCAATGGAGGTCCTGAGGTGTGCAGGGGAAGTCCTGAGGTGTTCAGTGAGGTGCCTGAGGCACCAAACGCAGTGGAAGAGGTGTCCAGTGACAAAAAGAAGACAGCGGCTGCTGAAAACCTTCTGAACACTGGAAATGGCCTCAGCAAGGTGATGCAGCTATCTACTGAGAGCTGTCCTGAGGTGAGCAGCGGAGTGACCGAGGCGTTGAACTCAGTGGCAAAGGTGTCCAGCGAAACAAAGAAGCGGAAGAAAAATGGCGTTCTGCGATTCTTCCGACGTGTGTTGAAGTTCTTCACATGCACCATCAGCCTCCCCAAAGAGGAGTGACTCAAGCACAAACACACACACACACACAACTCTGGGCCACACTCTGCATCTGAATTTCTCCACCATCTCCACCTTTCCTTTGAACTGCCTATTTTTAATAATAAAAATAAAGGGGATCTGAACCCCAACAAAAAAACTGGTTTCATTAGTGTTTTTCATATAACTTGAAATTCATAATGCTTGAAATAACATTTTTATTAATTAATTATCCAGACTATTAAGCTGTTTGAGAAGTACTTATTAAGTACTTATTAATCACAGTATTACTGCATTACACACTAGTAAATATGTACGAAATCTTTTGAGACACTTTGCATATTAATGTAGTTTGTGGTTGAATGGCTCTACTGTGGGATATGTTCCTGATCAAAACCAAATCAAACTTTATTTTCAGAGCACATTTCTTACAGATTATGCATTTCAAAAGTGCTTAGCAAATAAAATAAAAGGTTAGAAAGACACAAATAGGTTTTATAAATTAGACAAATTAAAATAGTAAAACAATAACAGTGGACATGAGAGACTAATGCATTAAAATAAATGAAAATAAATAAGATATATACAATAGATAGTATGACTAAGCAGAAGCATGGCTAAAAAGGTATGTCTTAAGCGCTTCAAACTGTCTACAGTTTCTGAGGCCCTCAGATCCTCCGGCAGGCTGTTCCAAAGGCCAGGACCATAGTGGTTGAAGGCAGCCTCACCAAACGTTTTGGTTCTCACCTTTGGAACAACTAAAAGAGGATCTGAGGGACCGACCGGGCACATACAGTATCTTAAAAGCATGTCAGACATGTATTCAGGTGCAGGGCCACGTAGTACTTTAAAAATCCCATACAGCTATTTTAAAATAAATTATAAAACTACAGGCAACATTTACATTTAAATTTACGTCATTTAGCAGACACTCTTATCCAGAGCGATTTACAAATTGGTGCATTCAACTTGGGATAGCAAGTGGGACAACCACTTTTTATTTTTATTTTTATGGGGTGGGTGGGGGGGGGGGGGTAGAAGGATTACTTTTATACTATTCCAGGTTGTTATGATGAGTTTCTCAGGTATCAAAGAATCAAGGATGCAAGGATATTCTTAGACATTCTGTGGAGATTTCATACCAAGCATTTATAGAATCACGAGCTTGTGGGTTCATCTAACAAACGGACATGGCTTTGCCCTTCGTCAGTTGAACTAACTAGACAAAGAAGACCCTCTGTCTTATATAGCCTTTTGGTTCTCATTCCTTTCACAAACATTTGACAAGTCTCCATGGGCACTCCCTGTCTTTGATGTTCATCACTTTTTACCCCAAGTCAGTATACTAAACATCACTCATGCTATCCTAAACATCACTAATCTACCTTGACATAATGGAATGTAGACTTCATGGCCCCAAACCACTCATTTCTTAATTCTTCCTCTGTCCTCACAACACTATGGCATGACATCATTATACCATAAAAACATCATATCAATCCACTCTTTTTTTTTTTTTTTTCTTTGTGGTATGTGACACGACTTAACCCCAACAATGCACATATAACTGTATATAAAATACAATATTCTCCCATTAGTAGTACACACATCTCTGACTAGATCCTAAACTATGCTAGATAACTGAGAATTGATTGCTTCCACCATTCATACCTGAATCCAACTCCATTCTCAATATATTTAATCAACAAAGGTATAAATTCTCAGTCATCTATCTTATGCGATATCAAACCTCTCAAACCTCTATAAACTCAGTCTGAGTAAAAGATAAACACATAATTAACTACTATATATTCATGATAATAATCTATGTAGTCAAAACCCAATTTTTATATATATAAGGAAAAATCCCACATAGATCATTATCCCCCCTTTTAAAATAACCCCTATTTCTGAGACATGCAATCAAAAAAAACATACATAGAAATAAATTGTGACCATCATGACATCATCCCCACAAATACAAAGATCCGTGACACTTTGTAAATTACATGGATGTTACAATATATGCAAATGAATATATCAAAAATAGAAATAACTTCAGTCTTCTTACTTTTACTTATTTATAGGTTCACACCATTCTATGCCAAATTATCCCTTATTATGCATTAAGATACCATCTGTATTTACCTCACTAGAAGACAAAAACACAACAGTTTAATTAATTTCATTTCTAAACCAATAAATCCCTATAAACATTCACCATATGACAAATTATTATGCTTTAACAATTATTCCTAATACCAATTCCTAATATACATCCCAATTTCCATTATATAAACCCTTTAAATACATATAACCGAATGGAATGACAGTCAGTTGATTCCTGAAAAATCTGAAAAATCTTGAAATTATTGGAGGTATATAACTCTGTTCCTCCACTCAGGTACTCAGCCATAACCCACATCTCATCATTGTCATTCCTCAAACGTCGTCCTCTATCACCTGATAATTGTCATCAACAGTATCCTCATCTCTAATCGTCAATTTCATCGTAGCCTTCTGTATCATTGGTTGACATGATACCTGTTCAATCTCCCCTCTATCCATACCTCCTTTGTGTTAGAAAAGTCCTACAATGTTACATATAGATCTAGGAATCTCTCTTTCTTACTTGCCCCTCCATCAAGGTAGCCATTAACACCTATTACTAACCTTCCCACTTGGGTGTTGTCCATCAATGACTTCATTAATCCTTTACCACCACATAGTCTCCAAGTTGCAAAAAATGTCCAGATTCTCCCGGTAGGTCTGTCAGAGAAGCCATCACCTTTTCTAAAGAAAGTCTGGATAACATTGTTAGTTGAGACACAGCATGCTACTTCAACCTTTCTTCTTATCCTTCCTGATAAGCCTTTTAGATTAGGAAGTGCACATTCTTGCATCTTGTTATAGTCACTAATGTCATAGAAAGGCCTCCTCTAAATTCTGCCTTATACCACAAATACATTTTCCCCTAAAACATTTAATCTAACCCATAACACATAACTTTCTACTGCTCATATTCTTAATACAATATGCAAATATACCAAGAAATCCTCATACCATCAATACTACCCCCTTTTTTGAACACATGAGTCACAACGTGATTCATGCTTTCGAAAACAAAACACCAACATTGTTAATTAAACCCTAAAAAAATGAAATTAAAAAGACAACCTTTGATAATACCTCCATTTACTTCTATCCCGTAAAGTAATCCAAGATTAGTATACATAACTATGAACAGTTATCCCTCATTCAGGATAGCTCTCTCTCTCCCTTGTTATTATCTAGCCCAAATCATATATATTAAAATCAAATTATAAACCACAATCAGTTATAATAAATTACCCTCAACTCAGTAAAATGAACTATCTTAAATTTCTCAGCCCTTGTTTCTCGGATTACTAGTGTGGATGATCAGATCACACCAGCAAGTCAGAACAGAGTTCAGAGGTCATTGAAATCATTCAACGAATTGATAGTATACTAATCATTACCAACATTCAAAACATCTAATAAATGTTATGTACCCCAAGTGTACATAAAATCCTCATGACATTTATTCTCATAAGAAATCATGTATACCCAAAACTCAGTCAAAAATAAAAATAAAAAGTCATTGTGTGTGCTCCTTTAAGACGTATCACCTTTGACCTGTTGAAATCCCCTTAAATAAAAATAACAACCTTTTATAACATCATCCTAGGTGAGTTGTGTGTTTATTTGAAAAACCCATTTGGAAAACAAATAAAACAAACATGGCCAGGCTTTATTTAATTTGGTAGCTCCCTATTACAACCTAAAAACAAGACTACTTAATTTTACTAACTAGTTCCACCCTAGCTCTGGGCAATATTCCAATGAGATAAAGAAATGCCCTTTCTCCTGGAATAGAAAGTATACATGTTGTTAACATATAATCAACAATCCAAAGATAGTAATTACACACAAAACATGATACATACATCCACAGTCCTATCTCATCAATAATCATTTGTATCAATATCACTCCTCATAACTACTCAAATAAAAATATTATATAAAACCTTTCACAAAATTAAAACCACTCAAAATTCCTCTGAGTTTACAATGATTCTGTTGAATTGATCACCCTTCAGATCATATCCTCTTTAAATCTCAGCATGATTATTGAACCCCTACATCTGCTCCTTGTGATCCCACATCAAACAAACCGTTATCATTTACTGTATCAACAACATAGGAAATATCAGCTACCCCTTTTAATGTTCCTAACTTCCCTCTAAATGTCAAATTTCATACATTATCCAATACAATCATGTATATAATATAATAATATAATATTATATATAATATAATATATAATATATATAATAATATAATAATATATAATATGCCATTTAGCAGTACTCCTCTTAAGTAAGACTAGATATCTTATCCCCAGCATCGATAAAAAAAAATTGATACGTTGTGTCCGACTTTACCCCTAACATAATATTATAGGAGACTTCCATCAATCCAGGAAAAAAAACTCCCACTTAGAAGACACTAGATAATAACACGTTTTATTAAGTTAAGTACACCTTCCACTATAAACCTATAACCCCTTTTTAGTAATTTAATCATTGCAAACTGTTGCATTGATGTTATTAAAATATAAACCTATTGTTTCATAATCCATAACCCATAAAAAGATGTCTACTTAATCCATTATGCCAACAACAACAACTATCTCCCATCATTCAACGTACCATAAACAGATTATCGTTATCTGAAGTAATGAACCATTTGCATAACTCACGGCTGTTTAAACAAACTATATAATGTCATAATAAAATGATCAATTATCAAATATCGTTCCTTATTCAACTATCTAGACATGTTCTTCATTAGTAAATCGTCTCCACAAAGCAATACTACTTAATAACATATTCTCATTCTCCTAAATAGAAATAATTACTTCAATTAAACAATCCCATTCAACATCAAGTCAACCTGTCTCATCAACCAATTAAATTACTTACTTTTTAAACCCTCTACAATATCTATCATACTCTACCGCTAATTTTCCTCATAACGGTACCTCAACAGATGAGAAATTAATTTAAAGTTATAGTCAAAACCAATAAAACATCCATTCACCGATATGCAATTTTAATTACTATGTTATCCTATCCGACATGGATTGGTAGGACAACATCTTTCCTATAATGTTATCAATGAAACCAGTAATTCACGTCAATAGCATCAATGTAAAAGATTTGCTTTCTATCCCTTACTGGATTCGAATCAGGGACCCTCTGCACACATCGACAACAGTCACCCTCGAAGCACCGTTACCCGTCGCTCCACAAAAGCCGCGGCCCTTGCATAGCAACTACTTCCAGTTCATAGAGCAAGTGACGTCACCCAATGAAAACCGCACTAGCTCTCACCGCTAACTAGTTAGCCATTTCCTGCCGATAATATTCAACCTCCTATGACTTCCTACAAAATACGCGATCCTTGTACACCTAACGTAACCCATAATGTCCATTTCAGCGCTCTCACGTTTCAGCAAGCCCCAATGGTTAATACCCGCAGACAAAAATGGAAATTCTTCCATTTTTACTACCAGTCCTAATAAAACACACTTTCAAACAACGTTCTGCATTTACCTCTATCATAGGGTTTAAAAACTAACTTAACAACATTAACCATCCTAAATTGCCATAGTAACATCATGTTTGGTTCAGTTTATCAACTAAAATCATAGCCACGCAATGAAACCATCACTCCGCCATTTACAGAATGAATGAGATCTAGTCAACTATCCTTTCTAAGTAGGCTACAAGTAACACCAAACACTTGCTGTAGTTTACCATCATATATTGAAATCATCCATTTATCACGATCCAATTTATTTATAGACATATTCCACCATTCTCACTCATTTAATCTATCAAAACCTTATTCAAATGCCAAAAAAATGTACTATCACGCACTCTTCTCTCCATACTCGTTAACATTTTTACATTTTAGTCATTTAGCAGACGCTCGTATCCCAAGCGACCCACAATTAGTAAGCTCTTACATTGTTATACTTATACCAGCCCACCTTGGGAATAGAACACACAACCCTGGCGTTGCAAGCACCATTCTCCACCAAACGAGCTACAAGAGTCCTGCTATTTAAACCACACACGCTTCAAATCATACATTCAACATCACCAAACCAAATACTCCGTCGGACCCATTCAATCAACACATCAGCAGTGGAATGTACACTCATAAATGCAGATTGATACTCCATGCCTTGAAATGATAAATAGATTTCCACCAATAGCGCCATTACAATGATTTCTCATCTGACCCTCTGATACAAAATGAAGTTCCCTCACTGTACTACGTTAGCTCTACCATGATAATTATTTCAATTGAACCCTCTATTTGCTTTGTACAATATTATACATTACGTCTGAAACAACATTACTTATGGTCAGTTTATTCCACTATCACATGATCCAACAACGGTATAAACTTAGAAAACCCATATTTATTACTTTCTTCACCCACGACGCATGTCTACGTTTGAGTGAAAAAATATAATACAGACATGGCACTCTAATTATGATTTTGTCATGACCATTTCCAAATCGTCACAACTCCTTATAGAACGTTAGAAAGTTCTATATATTCACATGAAATAATCCCTTCAGTTAGTTTAACAATCCTCATTCAACCCAAATCAGCCTCTCCTTCATTCTCTCAGCAGAACCAAAAAAAAACAGACTGTAATTTCCAAGGACACTGCCGTTCCTGTCCCAGAAAACTCAGACTCTTCCACTACTTTCTACAATAACATCAAGCTCTATTTACCCCTTATAAATACTCTTCTGAGGATATTCTTTATCACCCATGCAATGTTAGTAACTTTCAGTGTTAGTAATTTAAATACTTGCATCAAATCCACTTCTGGTAATGTTTTTTTTTTAAATGTAGTTCGCCTTTAAATGTCATTTTTGGTGCTATGATTCAATATGTTACCTGTCATTGGCTCCATCTCCTAGCCCTTTTGCGTAATTCATCCACAGTACTTATTGTGACAGGGCTTGTATAACACGGTTGAGGCCTTGAACCTCTTCCCGACTAACACTTTATGATGAATCTTTCACATCAAAGGCCTTAAACCTATTTTATGAACTTTATGGTGATTGTTTCACATCAAAGGCCTTAAACCTATTTTATGAACTTTATTATGATTCTTTCACATCAAAGGCTTTAAACCTATTTTATGAACTTTTTGATGAATATTTCACATCAAAGGCCTCGAACCTATTTTATGAACTTTATGATGAATCTTTCACATCTGTCATGAACCCTGCGTCCTGAGTCGGTTCCTGCCTATGTTGCCATTTTTTCTGCTCTAAATCTCCTGTTCCTGAAGGTTCTTGAACGCTCCCTGCCTGGTTGCCGGGCGACGTTGCTAGGCGGGACATCTCCCTATTACCCGCACCTGCATCTCATCAGCGATCTGCACACCTGGTCCTGATCATCACCCTTCATAAGCTCTGACCTGACATCCATTCCCTGCCGGATCGTTAGCCATGAACAGTATGTTTGTCAGCGTATCAGCCTTTGAGTTTCTAGCGTTAGTTTTGTTGTTTTGCACCTTGTTGTCTTGCCGTGTACTTACCTCCGTTTTGTTTCTATCTACAGTCAATCTCCCGGAACCTTCACCCAACCCCTGCCTGGTTGTCGGCGGCTGCCGAGCCATTATTGGATCTGCCACTGCACCTCCACCAACTCATCTCCGCCGCCCGCTCTGTCCCCTGGATTATTCTGCATCGTTTTTTTGAATCTGTTAAATAAATACTCACCTTCGTTTCAACTCACCTTGTCCTGGTCTGCTTCTGGGTTCTGGCTTAGTAAACCGTGACAACATCAAAGGCCTCAAAACTATTTTATGAACTTTATGATGAATCTTTCACATCAAAGGCCTCGAACCTATAGCAAGGATTCTATTTTATAATCTCGTCATGTTGAGGACTCGATCCCCGCATCTTCCTACGTTCGTCTACCAAAGACGTTTATCCCTGAGGACTCGAACCTCGCATCTTTCTACGTTCGTCTACCAAAGACGTTTATCGCTTTTCATAATGATACTACACATCTCTCTATTTCATGAATTCTTCCATGATGATACAACACATCAGAGCTTCATCTATTTTACTCCTATGATGATACAACACATCAGAGCTTCATCTATTTTACTCCTATGATGATACTACACATCAGAGGTTCATCTATTTTACTCCTATGATGATACAACACATCAGAGGTTCATCTATTTTACCCCTATGATGACACATCACATCAGAGCTTCATCTATTTTACTCCCATGATGATACTACACATCACAGTCTCATAACCTAATTTACTCCCATGATGATGCTACACATCACAGTCTCATAACCTAATTTACTCCCATGATGATACTACACATCAGAGTCTCATAACCTAATTTACTCCCATGATGATACTACACATCAGAGTCTCATAACCTAATTTACTCCCATGATGATACTACATATCAGAGTCTCATAACCTAATTTACTCCCATGATGATGCTACACATCACAGTCTCATAACCTAATTTACTCCCATGATGATACTACACATCAGAGTCTCATAACCTAATTTACTCCTATGATGATACTACACATCAGAGTCTCTCTTTACCAATTTATGCTAATTACTGTTAACACACCTTGTTTTGAATCATAGCATCATGTCATTGTGTAATTTAATATTTCTCCTTACATCCCTTTACATCATTCAACACCACTCATCGTCCCCATTTAAAAATATTGCTTTTTACAGTTCGTTACAGCTCAGCTTTACCACAGATAAGCAGATTTGGACAGAATTCAAAAAATGAAAGTCTGCTTACCTGTTAGTTGAGCTGTGAACTGCATCCTGTTCGTTTAGACGCCAATCTGTTATGATGAGTTTCTCAGGTATCAAAGAATCAAGGATGCAAGGATATTCTTAGACATTCTGTGGAGATTTCATACCAAGTATTTATTGAATCACGAGCTCGTGGGTTCATCTAACAAACGGACATGGCTTTGCCCTTCGTCAGTTGAACTAACTAGACAAAGAAGACCCTCTATCTTATATAGCCTTTTGGTTCTCATTCCTTTCACATACATTTGACAAGTCTCCATGGGCACTCCCTGTCTTTGATGTTCATCACTTTTTACCCCAAGTCAGTATACTAAACATCACTCATGCTATCCTAAACATCACTAATCTACCTTGACATAATGGAATGTAGACTTCATGGCCCCAAACCACTCATCTCTTAACTCTTCCTCTGTCCTCACAACACTATGGCATGACATCATTATACCATAAAAACATCATATCACAGGTATTCCTTAAAGAGGTAGGGTTTCAAGTGTCTCCGGAAGGTGGTCAGTGACTCCGCTGTCCTGGCGTCGTGGGGGAGCTTCTTCCACCATTGGGGTGCCAGAGCAGCGAATAGCTTTGACTGGGCTGAGCGGGAACTGTGCTTCCGTAGAGGTAGGGGGGCTAGCAGGCCAGAGGTGGATGAATGTAGTGCCCTCGTTTGGGTGTAGGGTCTGATCAGAGCCTGAAGGTCATGGCTGGTCATGGCTCACATCAACACCATTATCCCAGAAACCCTAGACCTACTCTAATTTGCATACCACCCCAAGAGATCCACAGATGTTGCAATCTCTATTGCACTCCACACTGCCCTTTCCCACCTGGACAAAAGGAACACCTACGTGAGAATGCTATTCATTGACTACAGCTCAGCGTTCAACACCATAGTGCCCTCAAAGCTCATCACTAAGCTAAGGACCCTGGGACTAAACACCTCCCAGGGTCCTTACCTCTCTACAACTGGATCCTGGACTTCCTGACGGGCCACCACCAGGTGGTAAGGTTAGGTAACAACTAGGGGTGTAACGATTCGTTTTAACAACGATTCGATTTGTATCACGATTCGTGGTTGTCGATACGATTCAAGGACGATATTGGTTCATTTAGAACGATACAATCCGAAACGATTCAGTGACTTGAAATCGATTCAGTAACCTTTTAGCCAAAAATTCAACCAGTGTGACTGAAATAAATACCTGGATATTGGACAGTGCAGGTGAAGTTTCCTAGATTCCTGTTTCTTGTAAGGACCGCAATGGTGGCTTGATAATTTCTCGCTCGTCGGCTTCTCCTCTGTCGTCCGCCATGCTATGTTTTGTTGTCTTGGCGCCTTTGCGCTGCTGCTGGCGCGATGACGTCACGGACAGGCAGACTGAATCGAGTAATGTTTAAAGCCTTTATCATTAAAAGTGCTAAGAAAAAACATCCATATAAACAGGGGTGCACATAACTTTTTCAGTGAGTTACTCAGGTGAGTACCAGCAGATGGTGTTTGGTACTCACCATATATGTAGCGTGGTCTTAATAAGTGCAGTCTTCTTCACTGTCCTCCTCAGTGCCGCCACCACTGTCCTCCTCAGTGCTGCCATCACTGTCCTCCTCAGTGCTGCCACCACTGTCCTCCTCAGTGCCACCACCACTGTCCTCCTCAGTGCTGCCATCACTGTCCTCCTCAGTGCTGCCACCACTGTCCTCCTCAGTGCCACCACCACTGTCCTCCTCAGTGCTGCCACCACTGTCCTCCTCAGTGCCACCACCACTGTCCTCTGCTTCAGCTTCCTGCATGGTAGATGATGAAGATGCTGCAGATGCATCTCCCTGTCCTTGGTTGAGCCTCCGATTAGCTGTCTCCATCCACAGGTCAACAGCAGGCTTTGGGTCAAATGTCTCTGTGGTCTGCTTTGACAGGTGAATGTGCATCAGTGCTGAGAGACGAGCATGTGACAGACAAGATCTGTACTTGGTTTTTATAATGTTGAGATGTGAGAATCCCCTCTCACAAGCTGCACTGCTTAAAGGCAGTGTAAGAGACAGCTTAACCACCTTGTTGATGTTGGAATAAGCATCTGGGTTACTTGTACTTACTATTTGGACCAAGTCATACACAGAAGAGGCTCCCAGGCGTTTTCCTGCCTGCTTTAAGCGCATCCATTCTGTCACAGTGGTATCTTTGTCAAGTTGCAAGGTGGCCTCATATTTCTTGAGAATGCTGCAAACTGTTGTGTTTCCAAAACTGTGGAGGTCTTGCATTTCCTGAGGCCATGTTGAAGGATCAAATACTAAGAAATGATCACATGACTTGAGGGAGTCATATCTGATTTCAAACTCTTCAATTAACCCCCTGAGTATTGTCTCTGTCAGCATCAGCATTGGAAACAGTGTGTGCCCTATGGCTTTCACCATCAAGCAGAAGTGTGAACTGTCCAATGGCCACCATGAGTTCATCCTTACATTCTCCAATGGTCAGCTTTTCCTTCTGAAACCTAATGGATGTGGTGTTCAAAATGTTGCAAATGTCAAGCATGTTTGACAGAAAGCACTGAAAACGCTCTGTGCAGATATGCTGCAAGTCACTGTTATCACTCGTAACCAGTTGCATTTTAATGGCTGGCAATAGTCTTGATATTTTTAACAGTGTTTCATGCCTCCATGCAGACCATCTGATATTATGAAACTTACCCAGTTTCACAAAGGAGATCCCATTTTCTTCACATAGCTTATTCAGTGCAGCAGTTTTTTTTGCTCCACCTTTTTGTAAATAAAACTGCAGCAGCTTGACCACAGAGCGATTAAATGTCTCACAGTAAGGAACGTTGCGATCAGCTGATTTCGCGCAATTCTCCAGTGTGTGTGCGGTGCACAGAATGTGCACAAGGGAGTCTCCAACCGCAGCAAGTTGCCGGAGTTTTGGCACAACGCCGTTGTAGATACCCACGTTGACAGCAGCAGTCTGTGCACACAGCGACCAACTTTGTTGTCCAGTCATCCAAGCCTGTGTCCTGGAAAAGTCTCACAAGTCCGTCTGTTATGGCCTGTGCGGTTCGGTCAGCACCCAATTCAATCAGTCCAATAAAGTCCGAAGTAAACTCTCCGTTGCTGGACACAGACACACTGTAAACGATTTCCTGCTCAGTTTTTGTGATGTCCTCAGATCCATCAAAAAGCAGCCCACAAAAATTCAGCAGACTGCAACTTGGCTCGTAACTCCCCGCTGATGGTGTGAGCGATGCTCTGCATGATCCGTGTGCCCTCTTCACGTGAATGATATGCACCTCCGACATTTACTTCTAGCCGCTTCAGTAAAGGAACATCCTCAGAATAGGAAGACATGGGACGTGCGTGTTTAGCTTTATGGAAGGCGAGGAGAAAAATATTAAACAGAGCTTGCCGCTGTTCTTCATTCAGCTTGTCTCGCCATCTGGCAAGTGGGCAACTGGACATTTATTCTCGGCTAGCTTGTTTAGCAATGGCTTGCGCTACATTCGTGTGCTCCTTGCTCTTTTCATGTTTGTCAAATAAAGGATGGTTGAAATTCTTTGAGCCTTTATAAAATGCACCTGTTTTGTCTGCTAGATGTGGATTTGAGTGGCAAATCTTGCACCACATTTCAGTGCGCTCATCGTTAGCTTCAAGCCACTGCACATCTTGGAGCCACTTTTCCGAAAAAAGTATTTTCTTCGGCTCTGGCTCCAGTTGGCGTTTCTTTGTAGGTGGCGAAACGCCAAAGAAGCTGCTTAATGTCTGTTGCTTTTTGGACATCCCTGACAGTAGTTGACAAGCAACATGTCATGTGTAAGGTTAGATGAGAAGATCGGTCAAGTACGCAAAGGCGCGTAGTAACACAATTGGCATTACGCATTCCTAATTTTTGTCGCGCTTGCGTACCTGCGTACCAGTTATGTGCACCCCTGCATATGAAATCTGACGTGCTTAAATCCAATGGGTTATTTCCTAGCATCGATACAATCGATTTATTACATTTTAAAACGATGTTAGATCGATATATGTTGTCCAAAAGGCCAACTCGCCGAGCACAGATCGATGTAGTTGGATCATAGAAATATAAATCGATACATCGATGTAGTAGATGGATCGTTACACCCCTAGTAACAACACATCTGCCATGCTGATCCTCAACACGGGGGCCCCTCAGGGGTGCGTGCACAGTCCCCTCCTGTACTCCCTGTTCACCCATGACTGCATGGCCAGGCATGACTCCAACACCATCATTAAGTTTGCAGACGACACAACAGCGGTAGGCCTGATCACCGACAACGATGAGACAGCCTATTGGGAGGAGGTCAGAGACCTGGCCGTATGGTCAAGACAAAGTGGTCAAGACAAAGGAGATGATTGTGGACTACAGGAAAAAGAAGAGGACAGAGCACGCCCCCATTCTCATCGACGGGGCTGTAGTGGAGCAGGTTGAGAGCTTCAAGTTCCTTAGTGTCCACATCACCAAGAAACGATCATGGTCCAAACACACCAAGACAGTCGTGAAGAGGGCACAACAAAGCCTATTCCCCCTCAGGAGACTGAATAGATTTGTTCTACAGCTGCACCATCGAGAGCATCCTGACTGGTTGCATCACTGCCTGATATGGCAACTGCTCGGCCTCCGACCGCAAGGCACTACAGAGGGTAGTGCCTACGGCCCAGTACATCACTGGGGCCAAGCTTCCTGCCATCCAGGACCTTTATACCAGGCGATGTCAGAGGAAGGCCCTAAAAATTGTCAAAGACTTCAGCCACCCTAGTCATAGACTGCTCTCTCTGCTACCGCATGGCAAGCGGTACCGGAGTGCCAAGTCTAGGTCCAAAAGGCTTCTTAATAGCTTCTACCCCTAGCCATAAGACTCCTGAACAGCTAATCAAATGGCTACCTGAACTATTTGCATTGTCCCCCTCTTTTACGCTGCTGCTACTCTCTGTTTATTATCTATGCATAGTCACTTTAATGTACATATTACCTCAATTACCTCGACTAACCTGTGCCAACACATTGACTCTGTACAGGTATCCCCTGTATTTAGCCTCGCTCCTGTTATTTTACTGCTGCTCTTTCATTATTTTATTTATTATTATTTTTTACTTAACACTTATTTTTTGTTAAAACTGCGTTGTTGGTTAAGGGCTTGTAAGTAAGCATTTCACTGTAATGTCTACACCTGTTGTATTCCGCGCATGTGACAAATACAATTTTATTTTATTTTATTTTGTTGATATCTAGGCATAGTGTAAATTGTATTGATTGATTCTGTAATTTCTTTCATATAGCCACCTTTAAATTGCCTATTGTCTTCAACTTTGAAGAGATGTATTAACCAACACATTTGAATACTGTATTGCATGTTTTATGTATTTTTCTTTCAATGCCAATAAACCATCATAAAATAAGTTTTTTTCCCGTGACATCGCGTAAAAATGTTATAGGATCTGTATTCATTAGGGAGAAATAGGATTTGCCCGGGGCAAATGATACAACAGGACAAATAAATGTGCTCAGAAATTACGCACTCTGTCCGCAGTAAGGAACTCGTCACCATAGAAATCGAATCTAGTTTATAATTCTATACGCGTCACAATGCCCAATAACATACATTCTAATTCCTAATTCTGTGTGTATCACTCAGAGGTTAAGTTATTCACAATCACAACCAACCTACAGTATATCTATTGCAAACGCGCATTCTTCATTCAAGTCAATCAATATTTTTTATTGTTCTCAGTAAGGTAAGTAGGTCTTCCCATAATGAGAATGACCGATATTGCACGCTTTCGACATTTGAGAAAAATAACGTTACTTGGATCATATCGAATCTATTAGATATACAACCAATTTATCGACAATCTAAGATGACTTGCTTCCTCATCATAATTAAGATCTCATTAATCTCATCTGCATTTTCATTGTTTATATTGCATGGTCTTGTTCTATGTAAGGTATAATGTATATTCTTCCCATTTAGATAACTTTTTCCAGCATGAATTAATAAAAGATAGATGTACTGCTGTAGACATCTGGTGTTGGGTACTGTGCTCAGTAACCCTCGCTCTTTCTGCAGGGTTTTGGCCAACAACAATTAATAATCAATAAGGCCTCATCACTCTCCATGTAGGAGCAGTAAGTTTTTGCCATGAACCAATTTATATCACTCTCTGATTGCCACATTCTAACTGGTTAAGTCACTAATTGAAGACTCTATTGCAGAAAATGCTCAAGAGGCAATTCTGTATGCTGAAAGCCCAGGGAAGGCTCCCACTGGACCTCCCTCTGAGACCACTGAAGGCCTGGCTCCTGGCAGGGAAAATAGTCTTCCTGGAGTAAGTGCAGTGTTCTCAGACTATTTTCAAATACGAAGTACGAAACTTTATATTTCATTTAGGTAACTTGAGTTTATCACATCAGTACACAAGGCCAAATAATAACCTGAATGTATCAAAATATATTAGATGATAGCAATAGTTTGATAGATAGTGTAGACAGACACAGTCTGATACATTTCCATATTCACATGAAGGCGTGAGGCAGAGACATGGAAGAGATGGAGGAAGGTCTCTGTAGCTGAATTGGTGAGGACTATGTAGAGCAAACAGTACACCCACTGTAAAGCACTTCAAATATCAGCAAGCTCATTTTTGTACCCAGAGAAAAACAATAGCTATCAGTTCAAATTCATAATTTTCCCCATCATTTCAATGATGGACCAGTGTCCAGTCTCACCTGGTACATCAACAGTCTTTTAATGACATATTATGGGGCGGCAGGTAGCTTAGTGGGTAAGAGCGTTGTGCCAGTAACCGAAGGGTCGCTGGTTCTAATCCCCGAGCCGACTAGGTGAAAAATCTGTCGATGTGCCCTTAAGCAAGGCACTTAACCCTAATTGCTCCTGTAAGTCGCTCTGGATAAGAGCGTCTGCTAAATGACGTAAATGTAAAATGTAAATGTAAATGTTGTTACATAGACTTGGGATGCAAAGAGGGGCCTGGAATTACAGGAAACAGAGAGAGTTATCCTGCTCAGTGGCCAGAGAGTTCAGGATGAATTAAGGATACCAAATGTCATCGTGGACACTGCTACCGACGGAGACATCCAGCTTCTGAAAGAGGAGCGTTTGAAGTTAACCCGAAAATTCTATGATATGATTGCGGAACTACCAAAGGTAAGGAACAAGAAGCCTGTTTCGTAAGTGTCTTTCCAAGTTGGGTGTATCAGAGTTGTCTCAAACTGGACAATATTACAAATGAGCTTCTATACATTTTGACTTTAGATGTCTGTGGTATGTTTTGTGAAAAAGGACAGATATTGTTTTGTTCTTACTCTTTCATTGCTCTGCATTGTCTATTTAGTCCTATTTCGAATCCACTGAGAGCCTTCCTGAGATGTGTGGCAGAGGTCCTGAGGTGTGTAGCAGAGTGCCTGAGGTGTGCAGCAGAGGTCCTGAGGTGTGCAGAAGAGGTCCTGAAGTGTGCAGAAGCGTGCCTGAGGTGAGAAGCGGAGGTCCTGAGGTGAGGTGCAGAGGTCCTGAGGTGAGCAGCAGAGGTCCTGAGGTGTTCAGTGGAGGTCCCGAGGTATGCAGTGGAGTGCCTGACATGTGCAGTGGAGTGCCTGAAGTGTTCAATGGAGGTCCTGAGGTGTTCAGTGAGGTGCCTGAGGCACCAAACGCAGTGGAAGAAGTGTCCAGTGACAAAAAGAAGACAGCGGCTGCTGAAAACCTTCTGGAAACTGAAAATGTCCTTAGCAAGGTGGTGAACCCCAAAGGGTGGCTGAAGGAGGGCTGGGAAGATCAGCTGCACCGAGACTTCACTAATATGATTGCAAAACTCCCAAAGGTAATGAACAAGAAGCCTGTTTTGTAAATGAAAGGTCAAGCATCTTTGAAAGTTGGGTGTATCAGGGTTGTCTCAATCTGGACAATATTATAAATTAGCTACTATAATCTTAGACTTTGGAGGTCTGTGGTATGTTTTTTGAAAAAATGACAGATGTGTTGTTCTTGCTCTTTCATTACGCTGCATTGTCTGTTTAGTCCTATTTCAGATCCACCGAGAGCCTTCCTGAGGTGTTCAGTGAGGTGCCTGAGGCACCAAACGCAGTGGAAGAGGTGTCCAGTGACAAAAAGAAGACAGCGGCTGCTGAAAACCTTCTGAACACTGGAAATGGCCTCAGCAAGGTGATGCAGCTATCTACTGAGAGCTGTCCTGAGGTGAGCAGCGGAGTGACCGAGGCGTTAAACTCAGTGGCAAAGGTGTCCAGCGAAACAAAGAAGCGGAAGAAAAATGGCGTTCTGCGATTCTTCCGACGTGTGTGGAAGTTCTTCACATGCACCATGAGCCTCCCCAAAGAGGAGTGACTCAAGCACAAACACACACACACACAACTCTGGGCCACACTCTGCATCTGAATTTCTCCACCATCTCCACCTTTCCTTTGAACTGCCTATTTTTAATAATAAAAATAAAGGGGATCTGAACCCCAACAAAAAAACTGGTTTCATTAGTGTTTTTCATATAACTTGAAATTCATAATGCTTGAAATAACATTTTTATTAATTAATTATCCAGACTATTAAGCTGTTTGAGAAGTACTTATTAAGTACTTATTAATCACAGTATTACTGCATTACACACTAGTAAATATGTACGAAATCATTTGAGACACTTTGCATATTAATGTAAGTTTTTGGTTGAATGGCTCTACTGTGGGATATGTTCCTGATCAAAACCAAATCAAACTTTATTTTCAGAGCACATTTCTTACAGATTATGCATTTCAAAGTGCTTAGCAAATAAAATAAAAGGTTAGAAAGACACAAATAGGTTTTATAAATTAGACAAATTAAAATAGTAAAACAATAACAGTGGACATGAGAGACTAATGCATTAAAAGAAATGAAAAGAAATAAGATATATACAATAGATAGTATGACTAAGCAGAAGCATGGCTAAAAAGGTATGTCTTAAGCTCTTCAAACTGTCTACAGTTTCTGAGGCCCTCAGATCCTCCGGCAGGCTGTTCCAAAGGCCAGGATTACTTTTATACTATTCCAGGTTGTTATGATGAGTTTCTCAGGTATCAAAGAATCAAGGATAAATTCTCAGTCATTATGCGATATAACCCCTATTTCTGAGACATGCAATCAAAAAAAACATACATAGAAATAAATTGTGACCATCATGACATCATCCCCACAAATACAAAGATCCGTGACACTTTGTAAATTACATGGATATTACAATATATGCAAATGAATATATCAAAAATAGAAATAACTTCAGTCTTCTTACTTTTACTTATTTATAGGTTCACACCATTCTATGCCAAATTATCCCTTATTATGCATTAAGATACCATCTGTATTTACCTCACTAGAAGACAAAAACACAACAGTTTAATTAATTTCATTTCTAAACCAATAAATCCCTATAAACATTCACCATATGACAAATTATTATGTTTTAACAATTATTCCTAATACCAATTCCTAATATACATCCCAATTTCCATTATATAAACCCTTTAAATACATATAACCGAATGGAATGAAATCTTGAAATTATTGGAGGTATATAACTCTGTTCCTCCACTCAGGTACTCAGCCATAACCCACATCTCATCATTGTCATTCCTCAAACGTCGTCCTCTATCACCTGATAATTGTCATCAACAGTATCCTCATCTCTAATCGTCAATTTCATCGTAGCCTTCTGTATCATTGGTTGACATGATACCTGTTCAATCTCCCCTCTATCCATACCTCCTTTGTGTTAGAAAAGTCCTACAATGTTACATATAGATCTAGGAATCTCTCTTTCTTACTTGCCCCTCCATCAAGGTAGCCATTAACACCTATTACTAACCTTCCCACTTGGGTGTTGTCCATCAATGACTTCATTAATCCTTTACCACCACATAGTCTCCAAGTTGCAAAAAATGTCCAGATTCTCCCGGTAGGTCTGTCAGAGAAGCCATCACCTTTTCTAAAGAAAGTCTGGATAACATTGTTAGTTGAGACACAGCATGCTACTTCAACCTTTCTTCTTATCCTTCCTGATAAGCCTTTTAGATTAGGAAGTTCACATTCTTGCATCTTGTTATAGTCACTAATGTCATAGAAAAGGCCTCCTCTAAATTCTGCCTTATACCACAAATACATTTTCCCTTAAAACATTTAATCTAACCCATAACACATGACTTTCTACTGCTCATATTCTTAATACAATATGCAAATATACCAAGAAATCCTCATACCATCAATACTACCCCCTTTTTTGAACACATGAGTCACAACGTGATTCATGCTTTCGAAAACAAAACACCAACATTGTTAATTAAACCCTAAAAAAATGAAATTAAAAAGACAACCTTTGATAATACCTCCATTTACTTCTATCCCGTAAAGTAATCCAAGATTAGTATACATAACTATCAACAGTTATCCCTCATTCAGGATAGCTCTCTCTCTCCCTTGTTATTATCTAGCCCAAATCATATATATTAAAATCAAATTATAAACCACAATCAGTTATAATAAATTACCCTCAACTCAGTAAAATGAACTATCTTACATTTCTCAGCCCTTGTTTCTCGGATTACTAGTGTGGATGATCAGATCACACCAGCAAGTCAGAACAGAGTTCAGAGGTCATTGAAATCATTCAACGAATTGATAGTATACTAATCATTACCAACATTCAAAACATCTAATAAATGTTATGTACCCCAAGTGTACATAAAATCCTCATGACATTTATTCTCATAAGAAATCATGTATACCCAAAACTCAGTCAAAAATAAAAATAAAAAGTCATTGTGTGTGCTCCTTTAAGACGTATCACCTTTGACCTGTTGAAATCCCCTTAAATAAAAATAACAACCTTTTATAACATCATCCTAGGTGAGTTGTGTGTTTATTTGATAAACCCATTTGGAAAACAAATAAAACAAACATGGCCAGGCTTTATTTAATTTGGTAGCTCCCTATTACAACCTAAAAACAAGACTACTTAATTTTACTAACTAGTTCCACCCTAGCTCTGGGCAATATTCCAATGAGATAAAGAAATGCCCTTTCTCCTGGAATAGAAAGTATACATGTTGTTAACATATAATCAACATTCCAAAGATAGTAATTACACACAAAACATGATACATACATCCACAGTCCTATCTCATCAATAATCATTTGTATCAATCTCACTCCTCATAACTACTCAAATAAAAATATTATATAAAACCTTTCACAAAATTAAAACCACTCAAAATTCCTCTGAGTTTACAATGATTCTGTTGAATTGATCACCCTTCAGATCATATCCTCTTTAAATCTCAGCATGATTATTGAACCCCTTCGTCTGCTCCTTGTGATCCCACATCAAACAAACCGTTATCATTTACTGTATCAACAACATAGGAAATATCAGCTACCCCTTTTAATGTTCCTAACTTCCCTCTAAATGTCCAATTTCATACATTATCCAATACAATCATGTATATAATATAATAATATAATATTATATATAATATATATAATAATATAATAATATATAATATGCCATTTAGCAGTACTCCTCTTAAGTAAGACTAGATATCTTATCCCCAGCATCGATAAAAAAAAAATTATACGTTGTGTCCGACTTTACCCCTAACATAATATTATAGGAGACTTCCATCAATCCAGGAAAAAAAACTCCCACTTAGAAGACACTAGATAATAACACGTTTTATTAAGTTAAGTACACCTTCCACTATAAACCTATAACCCCTTTTTAGTAATTTAATCATTGCAAACTGTTGCATTGATGTTATTAAAATATAAACCTATTGTTTCATAATCCAAAACCCATAAAAAGATGTCTACTTAATCCATCATGCCAACAACAACAACTATCTCCCATCATTCAACGTACCATAAACAGATTATCGTTATCTGAAGTAATGAACCATTTGCATAACACACGGCTTTTTAAACAAACTATATAATGTCATAATAAAATGATCAATTATCAAATATTGTTCCTTATTCAACTATCTAGACATGTTCTTCATTAGTAAATCGTCTCCACAAAGCAATACTACTTAATAACATATTCTCATTCTCCTAAATAGAAATAAATACTTCTATTAAACAATCCAATTCAACATCAAGTCAACCTGTCTCATCAACCAATTAAATTACTTACTTTTTAAACCCTCTACAATATCTATCATACTCTACCGCTAATTTTCCTCATAACGGTACCTCAACAGATGAGACATTAATTTAAAGTTATAGTCAAAACCAATAAAACATCCATTCACCGATATGCAATTTTAATTACTATGTTTTCCTATCTGACATGGATTGGTAGGACAACATCTTTCCTATAATGTTATCAATGAAACCAGTAATTCACGTCAATAGCATCAATGTAAAAGATTAGCTTTCTATCCCTTACTGGATTCGAATCAGGGACCCTCTGCACACATCGACAACAGTCACCCTCGAAGCACCGTTACCCGTCGCTCCACAAAAGCCGCGGCCTTTGCATAGCAACTACTTCCAGTTCATAGAGCAAGTGACGTCACCCAATGAAAACCGCACTAGCTCTCACCGCTAACTAGTTTGCCATTTCCTGCCGATAATATTCAACCTCCTATGACTTCCTACAAAATACGCAATCCTTGTACACCTAACGTAACCCATAATGTCCATTTATGCGCTCTCACGTTTCAGCAAGCCCCAATGGTTAATACCCGCAGACAAAAATTGAAATTCTTCCATTTTTACTACCAGTCCTAATAAAACACACTTTCAAACAACGTTCTGCATTTACCTCTATCATAGGGTTTAAAAACTAACTTAACAACATTAACCATCCTAAATTGCCATAGTAACATCATGTTTGGTTCAGTTTATCAACTAAAATCATAGCCACACAATGAAACCATCACTCCGCCATTTACAGAATGAATGAGATCTAGTCAACTATCCTTTCTAAGTAGGCTACAAGTAACACCAAACACTTGCTGTAGTTTACCATCATATATTGAAATCATCCATTTATCACGATCCAATTTATTTATAGACATATTCCACCATTCTCACTCATTTAATCTATCAAAACCTTATTCAAATGCCAAAAAAATGTACTATCACGCACTCTTCTCTCCATACTCGTTAACATTTTTACATTTTAGTCATTTAGCAGACGCTCGTATCCCAAGCGACCCACAATTAGTAAGCTCTTACATTGTTATACTTATTCCAGCCCACCTTGGGAATAGAACACACAACCCTGGCGTTGCAAGCACCAATCTCCACCAAACGAGCTACAAGAGTCCTGCTATTTAAACCACACACGCTTCAAATCATACATTCAACATCACCAAACCAAATACTCCGTCGTACCCATTCAATCAACACATCAGCAGTGGAATGTACACTCATAAATGCAGATTGATACTCCATGCCTTGAAATGATAAATAGATTTCCACCAATAGCGCCATTACAATGATTTCTCATCTGACCCTCTGATACAAAATGAAGTTCCCTCACTGTACTACGTTAGCTCTACCATGATAATTATTTCAATTGAACCCTCTATTTGCTTTGTACAATATTATACATTACGTCTGAAACAACATTACTTATGGTCAGTTTATTCCACTATCACATGATCCAACAACGGTATAAACTTAGAAAACCCATATTTATTACTTTCTTCACCCACGACGCATGTCTACGTTTGAGTGAAAAAATATAATACAGACATGGCACTCTAATTATGATTTTGTCATTACCATTTCCAAATCGTCACAACTCCTTATAGAACGTTAGAAAGTTCTATATATTCACATGAAATAATCCCTTCAGTTAGTTTAACAATCCTCATTCAACCCAAATCAGCCTCTCCTTCATTCTCTCAGCGGAACCAAAAAAAAACAGACTGTAATTTCCAAGGACACTGCCGTTCCTGTCCCAGAAAACTCAGACTCTTCCACTACTTTCTACAATAACATCAAGCTCTATTTACCCCTTATAAATACTCTTCTGAGGATATTCTTTATCACCCATGCAATGTTAGTAACTTTCAGTGTTAGTAATTTAAATACTTGCATCAAATCCACTTCTGATAATGTTTTTTTTTTAAATGTAGTTCGCCTTTAAATGTCATTTTTGGTGCTATGATTCAATATGTTACCTGTCATTGGCTCCATCTCCTAGCCCTTTTGCGTAATTCATCCACAGTACTTATTGTGACAGGGCTTGTATAACACGGTTGAGGCCTTGAACCTCTTCCCGACTAACACTTTATGATGAATCTTTCACATCAAAGGCCTTAAACCTATTTTATGAACTTTATGGTGATTGTTTCACATCAAAGGCCTTAAACCTATTTTATGAACTTTATTATGATTCTTTCACATCAAAGGCTTTAAACCTATTTTATGAACTTTTTGATGAATATTTCACATCAAAGGCCTCGAACCTATTTTATGAACTTTATGATGAATCTTTCACATCTGTCATGAACCCTGCGTCCTGAGTCGGTTCCTGCCTATGTTGCCATTTTTTCTGCTCTAAATCTCCTGTTCCTGAAGGTTCTTGAACGCTCCCTGCCTGGTTGCCGGGCGACATTGCTAGGCGGGAGATCTCCCTATTACCCGCACCTGCATCTCATCAGCGATCTGCACACCTGGTCCTGATCATCACCCTTCATAAGCTCTGACCTGACATCCATTCCCTGCCGGATCGTTAGCCATGAACAGTATGTTTGTCAGCGTATCAGCCTTTGAGTTTCTAGCGTTAGTTTTGTTGTTTTGCACCTTGTTGTCTTGCCGTGTACTTACCTCCGTTTTGTTTCTATCTACAGTCAATCTCCCGGAACCTTCACCCAACCCCTGCCTGGTTGTCGGCGGCTGCCGAGCCATTATTGGATCTGCCACTGCACCTCCACCAACTCATCTCCGCCGCCCGCTCTGTCCCCTGGATTATTCTGCATCGTTTTTTTGAATCTGTTAAATAAATACTCACCTTCGTTTCAACTCACCTTGTCCTGGTCTGCTTCTGGGTTCTGGCTTAGTAAACCGTGACAACATCAAAGGCCTCAAAACTATTTTATGAACTTTATGATGAATCTTTCACATCAAAGGCCTCGAACCTATAGCCAGGATTCAATTTTATAATCTCGTCATGTTGAGGACTCGACCCCCGCATCTCCCTACGTTCGTCTACCAAAGACGTTTATCCCTGAGGACTCGAACCTCGCATCTTTCTACGTTCGTCTACCAAAGACGTTTATCGCTTTTCATAATGATACTACACATCTCTCTATTTCATGAATTCTTCCATGATGATACAACACATCAGAGCTTAATCTATTTTACTCCTATGATGATACTACACATCAGAGGTTCATCTATTTTACTCCTATGATGATACTACACATCAGAGTCTCATAACCTAATTTACTCCTATGATGATACAACACATCAGAGCTTCATATATTTTACTCCTATGATGATACTACACATCAGAGTCTCATAACCTAATTTACTCCCATGATGATACTACACATCAGAGTCTCATAACCTAATTTACTCCTATGATGATACTACACATCAGAGTCTCATAACCTAATTTACTCCTATGATGATACTACACATCAGAGCTTCATCTATTTTACTTCTATGATGATACAACACATCAGAGTCTCATAACCTAATTTACTCCCATGATGATACTACACATCAGAGCTTCATATATTTTACTCCTATGATGACACATCACATCAGAGCTTCATCTATTTTACTTCTATGATGATACAACACATCAGAGTCTCATAACCTAATTTACTCCCATGATGATACTACACATCAGAGCTTCATATATTTTACTCCTATGATGACACATCACATCAGAGCTTCATCTATTTTACTTCTATGATGATACAACACATCAGAGTCTCATAACCTAATTTACTCCCATGATGATACAACACATCAGAGTCTCATAACCTAATTTACTCCCATGATGATGCTACACATCAGAGTCTCATAACCTAATTTACTCCCATGATGATACTACACATCAGAGTCTCTCTTTACCAATTTATGCTAATTACTATAAACACACCTTGTTTTGAATCATAGCATCATGTCATTGTGTAATTTAATATTTCTCCTTACATCCCTTTACATCATTCAACACCACTCATCGTCCCCATTTAAAAATATTGCTTTTTACAGTTCGTTACAGCTCAGCTTTACCACAGATAAGCAGATTTTGACAGAATTCAAAAAATGAAAGTCTGCTTACCTGTTAGTTGAGCTGTGAACTGCATCCTGTTCATTTAGACGCCAATCTGTTATGATGAGTTTCTCAGGTATCAAAGAATCAAGGATGCAAGGATATTCTTAGACATTCTGTGGAGATTTCAAACCAAGTATTTATTGAATCACAAGCTTGTGGGTTCATCTAACAAACGGACATGGCTTTGCCCTTCGTCAGTTGAACTAACTAGACAAAGAAGACCCTCTATCTTATATAGCCTTTTGGTTCTCATTCCTTTCACATACATTTGACAAGTCTCCATGGGCACTCCCTGTCTTTGATGTTCATCACTTTTTACCCCAAGTCAGTATACTAAACATCACTCATGCTATCCTAAACATCACTAATCTACCTTGACATAATGGAATGTAGACTTCATGGCCCCAAACCACTCATCTCTTAACTCTTCCTCTGTCCTCACAACACTGTGGCATGACATCATTATACCATAAAAACATCATATCACAGGTATTCCTTAAAGAGGTAGGGTTTCAAGTGTCTCCGGAAGGTGGTCAGTGACTCCGCTGTCCTGGCGTCGTGGGGGAGCTTGTTCCACCATTGGGGTGCCAGAGCAGCGAATAGCTTTGACTGGGCTGAGCGGGAACTGTGCTTCCGTCGAGGTAGGGGGTCTAGCAGGCCAGAGGTGGATGAATGTAGTGCCCTCGTTTGGGTGTAGGGTCTGATCAGAGCCTGAAGGTCATGGCTGGTCATGGCTCACATCAACACCATTATCCCAGAAACCCTAGACCTACTCTAATTTGCATACCACCCCAAGAGATCCACAGATGTTGCAATCTCTATTGCACTCCACACTGCCCTTTCCCACCTGGACAAAAGGAACACCTACGTGAGAATGCTATTCATTGACTACAGCTCAGCGTTCAACACCATAATGCCCTCAAAGCTCATCACTAAGCTAAGGACCCTGGGACTAAACACCTCTCTCTACAACTGGATCCTGGACTTCCTGACGGGCCACCACCAGGTGGTAAGGTTAGGTAACAACTAGGGGTGTAACGATTCGTTTTAACAACGATTCGATTTGTATCACGATTCGTGGTTGTCGATACGATTCAAGGACGATATTGGTTCATTTAGAACGATACAATCCGAAACGATTCAGTGACTTGAAATCGATTCAGTAACCTTTTAGCCAAAAATTCAACCAGTGTGACTGAAATAAATACCTGGATATTGGACAGTGCAGGTGAAGTTTCCTAGATTCCTGTTTCTTGTAAGGACCGCAATGGTGGCTTGATAATTTCTCGCTCGTCGGCTTCTCCTCTGTCGTCCGCCATGCTATGTTTTGTTGTCTTGGCGCCTTTGCGCTGCTGCTGGCGCGATGACGTCACGGACAGGCAGACTGAATCGAGTAATGTTTAAAGCCTTTATCATTAAAAGTGCTAAGAAAAAACATCCATATAAACAGGGGTGCACATAACTTTTTCAGTGAGTTACTCAGGTGAGTACCAGCAGATGGTGTTTGGTACTCACCATATATGTAGCGTGGTCTTAATAAGTGCAGTCTTCTTCACTGTCCTCCTCAGTGCCGCCACCACTGTCCTCCTCAGTGCTGCCACCACTGTCCTCCTCAGTGCTGCCATCACTGTCCTCCTCAGTGCTGCCACCACTGTCCTCCTCAGTGCCACCACCACTGTCCTCCTCAGTGCTGCCATCACTGTCCTCCTCAGTGCTGCCACCACTGTCCTCCTCAGTGCCACCACCACTGTCCTCTGCTTCAGCTTCCTGCATGGTAGATGATGAAGATGCTGCAGATGCACCTCCCTGTCCTTGGTTGAGCCTCCGATTAGCTGTCTCCATCCACAGGTCAACAGCAGGCTTTGGGTCAAATGTCTCTGTGGTCTGCTTTGACAGGTGAATGTGCATCAGTGCTGAGAGACGAGCATGTGACAGACAAGATCTGTACTTGGTTTTTATAATGTTGAGATGTGAGAATCCCCTCTCACAAGCTGCACTGCTTAAAGGCAGTGTAAGAGACAGCTTAACCACCTTGTTGATGTTGGAATAAGCATCTGGGTACTTGTACTTACTATTTGGACCAAGTCATACACAGAAGAGGCTCCCAGGCGTTTTCCTGCCTGCTTTAAGCGCATCCATTCTGTCACAGTGGTATCTTTGTCAAGTTGCAAGGTGGCCTCATATTTCTTGAGAATGCTGCAAACTGTTGTGTTTCCAAAACTGTGGAGGTCTTGCATTTCCTGAGGCCATGTTGAAGGATCAAATACTAAGAAATGATCACATGACTTGAGGGAGTCATATCTGATTTCAAACTCTTCAATTAACCCCCTGAGTATTGTCTCTGTCAGCATCAGCATTGGAAACAGTGTGTGCCCTATGGCTTTCACCATCAAGCAGAAGTGTGAACTGTACAATGGCCACCATGAGTTCATCCTTACATTCTCCAATGGTCAGCTTTTCCTTCTGAAACCTAATGGATGTGGTGTTCAAAATGTTGCAAATGTCAAGCATGTTTGACAGAAAGCACTGAAAACGCTCTGTGCAAATATGCTGCAAGTCACTGTTATCACTCGTAACCAGTTGCATTTTAATGGCTGGCAATAGTCTTGATATTTTTAACAGTGTTTCATGCCTCCATGCAGACCATCTGATATTATGAAACTTACCCAGTTTCACAAAGGAGATCCCATTTTCTTCACATAGCTTATTCAGTGCAGCAGTTTTTTTTGCTCCACCTTTTTGTAAATAAAACTGCAGCAGCTTGACCACAGAGCGATTAAATGTCTCACAGTAAGGAACGTTGCGATCAGCTGATTTCGCGCAATTCTCCAGTGTGTGTGCGGTGCACAGAATGTGCACAAGGGAGTCTCCAACCGCAGCAAGTTGCCGGAGTTTTGGCACAACGCCGTTGTAGATACCCACGTTGACAGCAGCAGTCTGTGCACACAGCGACCAACTTTGTTGTCCAGTCATCCAAGCCTGTGTCCTGGAAAAGTCTCACAAGTCCGTCTGTTATGGCCTGTGCGGTTCGGTCAGCACCCAATTCAATCAGTCCAATAAAGTCCGAAGTAAACTCTCCGTTGCTGGACACAGACACACTGTAAACGATTTCCTGCTCAGTTTTTGTGATGTCCTCAGATCCATCAAAAAGCAGCCCACAAAAATTCAGCAGACTGCAACTTGGCTCGTAACTCCCCGCTGATGGTGTGAGCGATGCTCTGCATGATCCGTGTGCCCTCTTCACGTGAATGATATGCACCTCCGACATTTACTTCTAGCCGCTTCAGTAAAGGAACATCCTCAGAATAGGAAGACGTGGGACGTGCGTGTTTAGCTTTATGGAAGGCGAGGAGAAAAATATTAAACAGAGCTTGCCGCTGTTCTTCATTCAGCTTGTCTCGCCATCTGGCAAGTGGGCAACTGGACATTTATTATCGGCTAGCTTGTTTAGCAATGGCTTGCGCTACATTCGTGTGCTCCTTGCTCTTTTCATGTTTGTCAAATAAAGGATGGTTGAAATTCTTTGAGCCTTTATAAAATGCACCTGTTTTGTCTGCTAGATGTGGATTTGAGTGGCAAATCTTGCACCACATTTCAGTGCGCTCATCGTTAGCTTCAAGCCACTGCACATCTTGGAGCCACTTTTCCGAAAAAAGTATTTTCTTCGGCTCTGGCTCCAGTTGGCGTTTCTTTGTAGGTGGCGAAACGCCAAAGAAGCTGCTTAATGTCTGTTGCTTTTTGGACATCCCTGACAGTAGTTGACAAGCAACCTGTCATGTGTAAGGTTAGATGAGAAGATCGGTCAAGTACGCAAAGGCGCGTAGTAACACAAGTGGCATTACGCATTCCTGATTTTTGTCGCGCTTGCGTACCTGCGTACCAGTTATGTGCACCCCTGCATATGAAATCTGACGTGCTTAAATCCAATGGGTTATTTCCTAGCATCGATACAATCGATTTATTACATTTTAAAACGATGTTAGATCGATATATGTTGTCCAAAAGGCCAACTCGCCGAGCACAGATCGACGTAGTTGGATCATAGAAATATAAATCGATACATCGATGTAGTAGATGGATCGTTACACCCCTAGTAACAACACATCTGCCATGCTGATCCTCAACACGGGGGCCCCTCAGGGGTGCGTGCACAGTCCCCTCCTGTACTCCCTGTTCACCCATGTCTGCATGGCCAGGCATGACTCCAACACCATCATTAAGTTTGCAGATGACACAACAGCGGTAGGCCTGATCACCGACAACGATGAGACAGCCTATTGGGAGGAGGTCAGAGACCTGGCCGTATGGTCAAGACAAAGTGGTCAAGACAAAGGAGATGATTGTGGACTACAGGAAAAAGAAGAGGACAGAGCACGCCCCCATTCTCATCGACGGGGCTGTAGTGGAGCAGGTTGAGAGCTTCAAGTTCCTTAGTGTCCACATCACCAAGAAACGATCATGGTCCAAACACACCAAGACAGTCGTGAAGAGGGCACAACAAAGCCTATTCCCCCTCAGGAGACTGAATAGATTTGTTCTACAGCTGCACCATCGAGAGCATCCTGACTTGTTGCATCACTGCCTGATATGGCAACTGCTCGGCCTCCGACCGCAAGGCTCTACAGAGGGTAGTGCGTACGGCCCAGTACATCACTGGGGCCAAGCTTCCTGCCATCCAGGACCTTTATACCAGGCGATGTCAGAGGAAGGCCCTAAAAATTGTCAAAGACTTCAGCCACCCTAGTCATAGACTGCTCTCTCTGCTACCGCATGGAAAGCGGTATCGGAGTGCCAAGTCTAGGTCCAAAAGGCTTCTTAATAGCTTCTACCCCTAGCCATAAGACTCCTGAACAGCTTATCAAATGGCTACCTGAACTATTTGCATTGACCCCCTCTTTTACGCTGCTGCTACTCTCTGTTTATTATCTATGCATAGTCACTTTAATGTACATATTACCTCAATTACCTCGACTAACCTGTGCCAACACATTGACTCAGTACAGGTATCCCCTGTATTTAGCCTTGCTCCTGTTATTTTACTGCTGCTCTTTCATTATTTTATTTATTATTATTTTTTACTTAACACTTATTTTTTGTTAAAACTGCGTTGTTGGTTAAGGGCTTGTAAGTAAGCATTTCACTGTAATGTCTACACCTGTTGTATTCCGCGCATGTGACAAATACAATTTTATTTTATTTTATTTTGTTGATATCTAGGCATAGTGTAAATTGTATTGATTGATTCTGTAATTTCTTTCATATAGCCACCTTTAAATTGCCTATTGTCTTCAACTTTGAAGAGATGTATTAACCAACACATTTGAATACTGTATTGCATGTTTTATGTATTTTTCTTTCAATGCCAATAAACCATCATAAAATACGTTTTTTTCCCGTGACATCGCGTAAAAATGTTATAGGATGTGTATTCATTAGGGAGAAATAGGATTTGCCCGGGGCAAATGATACAACAGGACAAATAAATGTGCTCAGAAATTACGCACTCTGTCCGCAGTAAGGAACTCGTCACCATAGAAATCGAATCTAGATTATAATTCTATACGCGTCACAATGCCCAATAACATACATTCTAATTCCTAATTCTGTGTGTATCACTCAGAGGTTAAGTTATTCACAATCACAACCAACCTACAGTATATTTATAGCAAACGCGCATTCTTCATTCAAGTCAATCAATATTTTTTATTGTTCTCAGTAAGGTAAGTAGGTCTTCCCATAATGAGAATGACCGATATTGCACGCTTTCGACATTTGAGAAAAATAACGTTACTTGGATCATATCGAATCTATTAGATATACAACCAATTTATCGACAATCTAAGATGACTTGCTTCCTCATCATAATTAAGATCTCATTAATCTCATCTGCATTTTCATTGTTTATATTGCATGGTCTTGTTCTATGTAAGGTATAATGTATATTCTTCCCATTTAGATAACTTTTTCCAGCATGAATTAATAAAAGATAGATGTACTGCTGTAGACATATGGTGTTGGGTACTGTGCTCAGTAACCCTCGCTCTTTCTGCAGGGTTTTGGCCAACAACAATTAATAATCAATAAGGCCTCATCACTCTCCATGGAGGAGCAGTAAGTTTTTGCCATGAACCAATTCATATCACTCTCTGATTGCCACATTCTAACTGGTTTAGTCACTAATTGAAGACTCTATTGCAGAAAATGCTCAAGAGGCAATTCTGTATGCTGAAAGCCCAGGGAAGGCTCCCACTGGACCTACCTCTGAGACCAATGAAGGACTGGCTCCTGGCAGGGAAAAGAGTCTTCCTGGAGTAAGTGCAGTGTTCTCAGACTATTTTTAAATACGAAGTACGAAACTTTATACTTCATTTAGGTAACTTGAGTTTATCACATCAGTACACAAGGCCAAATAATAACCTGAATGTATCAAAATATATTAGATGATAGCAATAGTTTGATAGATAGTGTAGACAGACACAGTCTGATACATTTCCATATTCACATGAAGGCGTGAGGCAGAGACATGGAAGAGATGGAGGAAGGTCTCTGTAGCTGAATTGGTGAGGACTATGTAGAGCAAACAGTACACCCACTGTAAAGCACTTCAAATATCAGCAAGCTCATTTTTGTACCCAGAGAAAAACAATAGCTATCAGTTCAAATTCATAATTTTCCCCATCATTTCAATGATGGACCAGTGTCCAGTCTCACCTGGTACATCAACAGTCTTTTAATGACATATTATGTTGTTACATAGACTTGGGATGCAAAGAGGGGCCTGGAATTACAGGAAACAGAGACAGAGAGAGTTATCCTGCTCAGTGGCCAGAGAGTTCAGGATGAATTAAGGATACCAAATGTCATCGTGGAAACTGCTACCGACGGAGACATCCAGCTTCTGAAAGAGGAGCGTTTGAAGTTAATCCGAAAATTCTATGATATGATTGCAGAACTACCAAAGGTAAGGAACAAGAAGCCTGTTTCGTAAGTGTCTTTCCAAGTTGGGTGAATCAGAGTTGTCTCAAACTGGACAATATTACAAATGAGCTTCTATACATTTTGACTTTAGATGTCTGTGGTATGTTTTGTGAAAAAGGACAGATATTGTTTTGTTCTTACTCTTTCATTGCTCTGCATTGTCTATTTAGTCCTATTTCGGATCCACTGAGAGCCTTCCTGAGATGTGTGGCAGAGGTCCTGAGGTGTGTAGTAGAGTGCCTGAGGTGTGCAGCAGAGGTCCTGAGGTGAGAAGCGGAGGTCCTGAGGTGAGGTGCAGAGGTCCTGAGGTGTGCAGCATAAGTTCACAGGTGTGCAGCACAGGTCCTGAGGTGTGCAGTGGAGTGCCTGAGGTGTCAAATGCAGTGGGAGAGGTGTCAAGTGACACAAAGAAGACAGAGGCTACTGGAGCCCTTCGGAACACTGGAAATGGCCTGAGAAAGGTGGTGCAGCTATCCAATGAGAGCCGTCCTGAGGTGTGCAGCAGTCCTGAGGTGTGCATCAGAGTGACTGAGGTGTTCAGTGGAGGTCCCGAGGTATGCAGTGGAGTGCCTGACATGTGCAGTGGAGTGCCTGAAGTGTTCAATGGAGGTCCTGAGGTGTGCAGGGGAAGTCCTGAGGTGTTCAGTGAGGTGCCTGAGGCACCAAACGCAGTGGAAGAGGTGTCCAGTGACAAAAAGAAGACAGCGGCTGCTGAAAACCTTCTGGACACTGAAAATGTCCTTAGCAATGTTGTGAACCCCAAAGGGTGGCTGAAGGAGGGCTGGGAAGATCAGCTGCACCAAGACTTCACTAATATGATTGCAAAACTCCCAAAGGTAATGAACAAGAAGCCTGTTTTGTAAATGAAAGGTCTAGCATCTTTGAAAGTTGGGTGTATCAGGGTTGTCTCAATCTGGACAATATTATAAATTAGCTACTATAATCTTAGACTTTGGATGTCTGTGGTATGTTTTTTGAAAAACGACAGATGTGTTGTTCTTGCTCTTTCATTACGCTGCATTGTCTGTTTAGTCCTATTTCGGATCCACCGAGAGCCTTCCTGAGGTGTGCAGCAGAGGTCCTGAGGCCTCAAATGCAGTGGAAGAGGTGTGCAGTGACACAAAGAAGACAGAGTCTACTGGAAACCATCTGAAAACGGGAAATGGCCTAAGCAAGGTGGTGCAGCTATCCACTGAGAACCGTCCTGAGGTGTGCAGCAGACCTGAGGTGTGCATCGGAGTGCCTGAGGTGTTCAGTGGAGGTCCCGAGGTATGCAGTGGAGTGCCTGACATGTGCAGTGGAGTGCCTGAAGTGTTCAATGGAGGTCCTGAGGTGTGCAGGGGAAGTCCTGAGGTGTTCAGTGAGGTGCCTGAGGCACCAAACGCAGTGGAAGAGGTGTCCAGTGACAAAAAGAAGACAGCGGCTGCTGAAAACCTTCTGAACACTGGAAATGGCCTCAGCAAGGTGATGCAGCTATCTACTGAGAGCTGTCCTGAGGTGAGCAGCGGAGTGACCGAGGCGTTGAACTCAGTGGCAAAGGTGTCCAGCGAAACAAAGAAGCGGAAGAAAAATGGCGTTCTGCGATTCTTCCGACGTGTGTTGAAGTTCTTCACATGCACCATCAGCCTCCCCAAAGAGGAGTGACTCAAGCACAAACACACACACACACAACTCTGGGCCACACTCTGCATCTGAATTTCTCCACCATCTCCACCTTTCCTTTGAACTGCCTAGTTTTAATAATAAAAATAAAGGGGATCTGAACCCCAACAAAAAAACTGGTTTCATTAGTGTTTTTCATATAACTTGAAATTCATAATGCTTGAAATAACATTTTTATTAATTAATTATCCAGACTATTAAGCTGTTTGAGAAGTACTTATTAATCACAGTATTACTGCATTACACACTAGTAAATATGTACGAAATCATTTGAGACACTTTGCATATTAATGTAAGTTTGTGGTTGAATGGCTCTACTGTGGGATATGTTCCTGATCAAAACAAAATCAAACTTTATTTTCAGAGCACATTTCTTACAGATTATGCATTTCAAAGTGCTTAGCAAATAAAATAAAAGGTTAGAAAGACACAAATAGGTTTTATAAATGAGACAAATTAAAATAGTAAAACAATAACAGTGGACATGAGAGACTAATGCATTAAAATAAATGAAAATAAATAAGATATATACAATAGATAGTATGACTAAGCAGAAGCATGGCTAAAAAGGTATGTCTTGAGCTCTTCAAACTGTCTACAGTTTCTGAGGCCCTCAGATCCTCCGGCAGGCTGTTCCAAAGGCCAGGACCATAGTGGCTGAAGGCAGCCTCACCAAACATTTTGGTTCTCACCTTTGGAACAACTAAAAGAGGATCTGAGTGACCGACCGGGCACATACAGTATCTTAAAAGCATGTCAGACATGTATTCAGGTGCAGGGCCACGTAGTACTTTAAAAATCCCATACAGCTATTTTAAAATAAATTATAAAACTACAGGCAACATTTACATTTACATCTACGTCATTTAGCAGACACTCTTATCCAGAGCGATTTACAAATTGGTGCATTCAACTTGGGATAGCAAGTGGGACAACCACTTTTTATTTTTATTTTTATGGGGTGGGTGGGGGGGGGGGGGTAGAAGGATTACTTTTATACTATTCCAGGCTGTTATGTTGAGTTTCTCAGGTATCAAAGAAACAAGGATGCAAGGATATTCTTAGACATTCTGTGGAGATTTCATACCAAGTATTTATAGAATCACGAGCTTGTGGGTTCATCTAACAAACGGACATGGCTTTGCCCTTCGTCAGTTGAACTAACTAGACAAAGAAGACCCTATATCTTATATAGCCTTTTGGTTCTCATTCCTTTCACATACATTTGGCAAGTCTCCATGGGCACTCCCTGTCTTTGATGTTCATCACTTTTTACCCCAAGTCAGTATACTAAACATCACTCATGCTATCCTAAACATCACTAATCTACCTTGACATAATGGAATGAAGACTTTATGGCCCCAAACCTCTCATTTCTTAACTCTTCCTCTGTCCTCACAACACTATGGCATGACATCATTATACCATAAAGGTCATACATATTACCACGAGGTCATACATATTGTAGATACTATTGTTTTCGTTGATAATAACCCCAATATCAAACCATCCTGTGGCCTCCACCTGCCAGTAGAAACGTCCAGTAGATAAACCCTTGGTACAATGCACAGACAGGGATCTTGTACAAATTGATGGATCAATCCATTTATTTGATTCTTCCCCTCTGGTAGCTTCGTTTCCTATGCTAACACCGTCCCCACTGTTAGCATTGTTAGCTTCGTTTCCTATGCTAGCACCATCCCCACTGTTAGCATTGTTAGCTTCGTTTCCTATGCTAGCACTACTTTGACTGTTAGCATTGTCCTCTCTCCACAACACTGTCCTCCTATCCTCAGACAGCCTCAGGTCAATGTGTGCAGAATCTGGGTCCAGGGTGAGCTCACTGGAATCTGTAGAAAACACACATGCACAATGAGGAGCCAGGGAAATAAGAAAGTTAAATGTTTTTCTGTTTAGCTGACGGTACTTTCTCATTGTTTTAAAGGAAATGTCAAACTGAAGAAACCCTGTATATCATATTACACATCAGTCAGACTCACATTTCCTCAGGCCTGGTTTGATCCTGCACTCTCCACACAAGTCCACACTGTATTGTTTTAATAGAAATAGTTCATGTCAAGAAATAATCATAATATGCAGAGGAATATTAAAGGAATATTAAAGTAACTAAATAGTGTACACATAACATATTACACTAACTTGAGTTTATCCAGTCTACAGTGTGGATCCTCCAGTCTAGCAGAGAGCAGCTTCACTCCAGAGTCTCCTGGGTGATTGTAGCTCAGGTCCAGTTCTCTCAGGTGGGAGGGGTTTGACCTCAGAGCTGAATCCAGAGAAGCACAGCCTTCCTCTGTGACCAGACAACCAGACAGCCTGCAGAGAACAGTTGGAATGAGTTAGGGTGCCATACTCAATTCAAAAGGGTTTGCTTACATCAATATGTGAGCCTCTCACCCCAAAACCTGCAAGGCACAGCGAGGGTCCCCCAGTGCAGCAGAGAGTCGCTCCACTCCTGAATCCCCCAAGTCGTTGTCTCTCAGGTCCAGCTCTATCAGGGTTGAGTTTGAACACAGGACAGAGGACTCACAGGATAACTCTGATAGATTACACTGCCTCAGTCTAAGAGATGAATGAGAGAGATAGCAGGAGAAACAGAGAGAGAGAGAGAGAGAGAGAGATTGAAATTTGAATTTGGTTTTATCCAAATACCTGTGCACAGAAATATAGAATGTTAAATAAAACTGTATGTATGTATACCACACTTTACTTTTTATTTTTTTATATTTTTTACAGCATCATCATTTCTCACCCTTGTTTCTGTATCTGACAGTGTGGATCCTCCAGTCCAGCAGAGAGCAGCTTCAGTCCCATGTCGCCCAGGGTGTTGCAGCTCAGATGCAGTTCCTCCAACTGGGAGGCTGCTAGAGCAGGGGACAAACTTCCACAGGAAGTGACCTCACAACGGACAAGTCTGGCGTGAGAGAATATGGAATTAAAAGGGGCTGTATGGATTGACACGATTCGAAACACTTGTTGTCGTAAATATCGCACCTCAGTATCTTCAGTTCACAGTGTGGACTCATAAGCCCAGTGGAGATCCCCTCCACCCCGGTGTCTGTCAGTTTGTTGTCGCTGAGGTCCAGCTCTCTCAGATGGCTGTTCTCTGACGCCAGAGCTGAAGCCACAATTTCACCGCAGCTCTCGTCGAGCCAACACCCAGGAAACCTATGGATTACAACAAAGTGGATCATCCTTCTACACTTTGTGGACTTACATGCTTTAGTCTCTCTTACGGAGTGTAATCGTAGTAAACAAGTTTACAGAAGAGTCTTTTAAATTGACTTCAAACAGCTAAACACTTGGCTGACTTCCCCTGTTCCGTCCCCTAACATCCCTTAGGTGCCGTTGTTGCATTGCTAGTTGCCAGCAGAAGAAGAAGCTGTAGATCCATCCATTCATGTCACAAACGGCTTCCGTTTCTATTTTTCTTCCACTTTACTAAGAAGCTTTTTCTTGGTTTGCTCTTTTTTTTGTTTTGTTTACTAATAATTGCTCACCTTAGTGTGTGCAGCTGACTGTAAGATTGATTCAGTGCAGCAGTTAGCACCTCCAGCTCAGTTGTTGAAAACCCTTGGATATGACTGATGTCTAGTGACTCTAGTCTGTTGTTGGGACTTGCCAGCGCGTCTATGAAGGGCTTCTGGTTCTCCAGCTGGCTGTAGATTATGCTGAGTTCTCTCAGGTGTGAGCCAGGCATTTGGATAGCTGATGCCAAAATTTCAGCGCAGTCGTCTGTGAAATAGCAGGCCACTAGCCTTAAGAGGGGAAAACAAAGGGCTTATAAAGGACATAAAAAAAAGTGTAAATTATACTAATAGTCGTAAGTGACTACGGGAATCTACCAATCTTAGGAAAGTAAATGGAGGCAGGTAGCTTAGTGGGTAAGAGCGTTGTGCCAGTAACCGAAAGGTCGCTGGTTCTATTCCCCGAGCCGACTAGGTAAAAAATCTATCTGTACCCTTAAGCAAGGCACTTAACCCTAATTGCTCCTGTAAGTCACTCTGGATAAGAGCGTCTGCTAAATGACGTAAATGTAAATTCACTATCATCTGAACTTACATAGCCTTCCTGCAGTATCTAACTATTGGGAGGAGTCTGCTACGGCCCTGACTTGACGTGTTGTATTTTCTCGTGTCAAATTCATCCAGCACCTCCTCTGACATCAACAGCATGTACGCCAGCGCCGAGCACTGAGCAGGTGTCAGCTCAATCTTGGAGAGACTTTGGGAGGTCAGGAACTTTAGAATTTCATTCACCAGGGAGTTGTCCTTCAGCTCAATCAAACAGTAGAGGAGATTGATACACCTCTCTGAGGAAACAAACCATTCAGTCGATAACTTGACCTTGATGTATTGGATGGTATTCTGGATACTCTCTTTGTCTCCCTCTGTCTGGAGCTGTAGGCATTTCAAGAGGATCTGATTGGACTCCAGTGAGATGCCCAGAAGGAAGCGGAGGAAGAGGTCCAGGTGGCCGTTCTTGTTGTGGAACGCTTTATCCACTGCACACCTGTGTAAGTCATGCAATGTATCCAGCTTTCCGAAATATAGTGAAACCCATGGTGAAATACATGGCAAACCATTGGCATGACAATGGGAAACATAGAGTGCTGCGAAGAACTCCTGAATGCTGAGATGCACAAAGCTATACAACTTCACTCTAAACATTGGGTCCTCCTCTCTGAAGATCTCTGTGCACATCCCTGAGCCCAAAAAGGCTTCATTGATATCAATATCACACTCTCTCAAATCTTCTTCAGAAAACACCAGATTGCTCTTTAACAGGTTATGGGAGGCTAGTTTTCCAAGTTTCAAAATGATCTATACGTCAGACTCTGACAGTTTCCGAAGGTCTGTTTCATTTTTCCCATGCTTCTTGTTCTCCAGGTTTGTCAGAGTGAGTAGGAAACAAATGTACATCTCAGTCAGAGTTTTAGGGACTTCTTCAGAACAGGATCCTCTCAACATGTTCCCAAGAACCATGGCAGTAATCCAACAGAAGACCGGAATGTGGCACATGATGAAGAGACTCCTCGATGTCTTTATGTGTGAGATGATTTTGCTGGACAGGTTCTCATCATCACTGAATCTCTTCTTGAAGTATTCTTCTTTCAGTGGGTCGTTGAATCCCCGAACTTCTGTTACACGGTCAAAACAGTCGGAGGGTATCTTATCAACTGCTGCTGGTCGGGAGGTTATCCAGAGGAGAGCAGAAGGAAGCAGATTCCCCTTGATGAGGTTTGTCAGCAGCACGTCCACTGATGTTGTCTTGGTTACATTAGACAACCTCTTGTTGTTATGGAAATCCAGTGGAAGTTGGCTTTCATCCAGACCATCCAAGATGAACACGACTTTGCAGTCGACCACCTTCTTTGTGTCTTCCATATCTGAAAGTTCAGGGTGGAAGTCACTCAGCAGCTCCAACAGACTGTACTGGTCGTCTTTGTTTCGATTCAAATCCCTGAATGGAAGGGTGAAGACGAAATCTACATCCTGATTGGCTCGTCCTTCTGCCCAGTCAAGGATGAACTTCTGCACCGAGACTGATTTTCCGATGCCAGCGATACCCTTCGTCAGCAGAGTTCTGACGGATGCCTCTTGTTGGAATATGGATTTGAAGACGTCATTGCAGTTGATTGCATGGTCTTGAAATGCTTTGGTCCGAGCCGTATCGTCCATCTTCAAAACCTCGTGCTCTCTGTTCTCCCCTTCACTCTCTGTGATGTAGAGCTCTGGGTAGATCTTGTTGAGCAACGTTGGATCTCCACGTTTTGCAATGCCCTCAAAGATGTTCCCAGACTTCTTCCTCATGTTGGACTTGAGGTTGTTTTTCACTCCTCTCAGGCCTACTTCTAATCAGGAGAACAGGAGAGATATTGAGTAGTTTGTTAGTCCCAGTTTGCCGTTCTAGTGTCTGTAATATGTCACTTTTCACACAAAGTTAGTTTTCTATAGTTCTAATCAGAGTTTGATTATTTGTTACATTGTATTTTTTTTCCATTTGGTCTGGTTGTGTTCACATTGCCAAATGTCAAAGGAATGAAATTGCCTAAACGAAACCATGTGTTCTTCATGCAGGTTGACTCATCATGGGTTGTTTGGTACAGTACTTAACCTACACCCAATGTAGACGGTGCTAAATAGCCTAATAATGAGAAGATTTGCAAGGTCAATTCATGATGTTTGCATATTCACTTTAAATAGGATCAAGTTTACGTCACTGCTGTGTTTTAAATGGCGCAAAACGCAGACGAAAATTCAACTATAATGGGGATTCACATTCTGTCTTATTTTAGTAGAGCTGTATCTGTTCATCTCAAATAAGTACAGAGGTTTGGTTCACTGAAAATCATTTTTGAGAATGTGCACATTTCTGTGTGACTCACCAATAGCTGGATGACTTGTCTCTGGAGAGAGACAGGAAACAGTCAAGCTCTTAATAAAAAAAAAAAAGAAATACCCTCTATTATCTTCGTAAATATCTTTATGATCTTCGGTCGTAAAATAATAAACGGAGAAATAAAGTTTCTCACCAGCGCCATGTGAACTCATAGTGATATTAATGTTAACTGGATCCCTCACCATTGCAGCCAACAAGCTGGAGTGCAGCGACATTAGAACATGAAGAGTTGGGTTGACAACATTAACGGAGGCTCATATAATTGAAAAGAGACTTAATCTAAAGACACTCACCACACTCAGCCTAAGTTTTGTTGTCTGATGAAAGTGTTCTTTGTCTCTGATTAAATGTTCACTTCCCTCATGACCTCATTTGTAGGCAGGTTTTAATGTCTATGCTTTCTTGCAACACCTGCCAATGCCAACTCATAAATTGTAGTGTCGCAATATCAAAGGTCAAATGCGATAATATAGCCTTGGCACCCCCTTTTAAGGTTAATAATTAATTTGGAGTTACTGAAGGCTTAGCAACACCAGTCAATATACAAGCCATAGACTGTTCACTCTGCTACCGTCCGGCAAACTGTAGCGGAGCATCGGCTCTATGAGCCTGTCCGACAGCTTCTACCCCCAAGCCAGAAGACTGCTAAATAGCCAGAAGACTGCTAAATAGTTAATTAAATGGTTACCCACTGACCCTATCTTGCATTGACTCTATGCACACTCACTATATATACACACTACATACACTCTCATTAGACTATATATACACACTATATACACACTCACTAGACTATATATACACACACTTGACTATATATACATACTATATATACACACTATATACACACTATATACACACTCACTAGACTATATATACACACTATATACAGTGGGGGCAAAAAGTATTTAGTCAGCCACCAATTGTGCAAGTTCTCCCACTTAAAAAGATGAGAGAGGCCTGTAATTTTCATCATAGGTACACGTCAACTATGACAGACAAATTGAGAATTTTTTTCTCCAGAAAATCACATTGTAGGATTTTTTATGAATTTTTTTGCAAATTATGGTGGAAAATAAGTATTTGGTCAATAACAAACGTTTCTCAATACAGTGGGGAAAAAAAGTATTTAGTCAGCCACCAATTGTGCAAGTTCTCCCACTTAAAAAGATGAGAGAGGCCTGTAATTTTCATCATAGGTACACGTCAACTATGACAGACAAAATGAGGAAAAAAAATCCAGAAACTCACATTGTAGGATTTTTTATGAATTTATTGGCATATGATGGTGGAAAATAAGTATTTGGTCAATAACAAAAGTTTCTCAATACTTTGTTATATACCCTTTGTTGGCAATGACACAGGTCAAACGTTTTCTGTAAGTCTTCACAAGGTTTTCACACACTGTTGCTGGTATTTTGTCCCATTCCTCCATGCAGATCTCCTCTAGAGCAGTGATGTTTTGGGGCTGTCGCTGGGCAACACAGACTTTCAACTCCCTCCAAAGATTTTCTATGGGGTTGAGATCTGGAGACTGGCTAGGCCACTCCAGGACCTTGAAATGCTTCTTACGAAGCCATTCCTTCGTTGCCCGGGCGGTGTGTTTGGGATCATTGTCATGCTGAAAGACCCAGCCACGTTTCATCTTCAATGCCCTTGCTGATGGAAGGAGGGTTTCACTCAAAATCTCACGATACATGGCCCCATTCATTCTTTCCTTTACACGGATCAGTCGTCCTGGTCCCTTTGCAGAAAAACAGCCCCAAAGCATGATGTTTCCACCCCCATGCTTCACAGTAGGTATGGTGTTCTTTGGATGCAACTCAGCATTCTTTGTCCTCCAAACATGACGAGTTGAGTTTTTACCAAAAAGTTATATTTTGGTTTCATCTGACCATATGACATTCTCCCAATCCTCTTCTGGATCATCCAAATGCACTTCAGACGGGCCTGGACATGTACTGGCTTAAGCAGGGGGACACGTCTCGCACTGCAGGATTTGAGTCCCTGGCGGCGTAGTGTGTTACTGATGGTTGGCTTTGTTACTTTGGTCCCAGCTCTCTGCAGGTCATTCACTAGGTCCCCCCGTGTGGTTCTGGGATTTTTGCTCACCGTTCTTGTGATCATTTTGACCCCACGGGGTGAGATCTTGCGTGGAGCCCCAGATCGAGGGAGATTATCAGTGGTCTTGTATGTCTTCCATTTCCTAATAATTGCTCCCACAGTTGATTTCTTCAAACCAAGCTGCTTACCTATTGCAGATTCAGTCTTCCCAGCCTGGTGCAGGTCTACAATTTTGTTTTTGGTGTCCTTTGACAGCTCTTTGGTCTTGGCCATTGTGAAGTTTGGAGTGTGACTGTTTGAGGTTGTGGACAGGTGTATTTTTTTCTGATAACAAGTTCAAACAGGTGCCATTAATACAGGTAACGAGTGGAGGACAGAGGATCCTCTGAAAGAAGAAGTTACAGGTCTGTGAGAGCCAGAAATCTTGCTTGTTTGTAGGTGACCAAATACTTATTTTCCACCATAATTTGCAAATAAATTCATTAAAAATCCTACAATGGGATTTTCTGGATTTTTTTTCCTCAATTTGTCTGTCATAGTTGACGTGTACCTATGATGAAAATTACAGGCCTCTCTCATCTTTTTAAGTGGGAGAACTTGCACAATTGGTGGCTGACTAAACACTTTTTTCCCCCACTGTACTTTGTTATATACATACTCACTAGACTATATATACACACTATATACACACTGACTAGACTATATACACACTATATACACACTCACTTGACTATATGCACACTATATACACACACACTTGACTATATATACCCACTATATACACACTCACTAGACTATATATACACTCACTAGACTATATATACACACACTTGACTATATATACACACTATATACACACTGACTGGACTATACTGTGTATGCAGACTATATACACACTCACTCACACACTACACTGACACTCACACAAAACCCACACACATTCACATAAACCAGAGGAGGATAGGGGAGGAGGAGGAGGATAGGGGAGGAGGAGGAGGAGGAGGGAAGGGGAGGAGGACAGAGGAGGAGGAGGATAGGGGAGGAGGAGGATAGGGGAGGAAGAGGAGGGAAGGGGAGGAGGAAAGAGGAGGAGGAGGATAGGGGAGGAGGAGGATAGGGGAATAGGAGGAGGAGGATAGGGGAGGAAGAGGAGGATAGGGTAGGAAGAGGAGGAGGAAAACACTCCAGGCCATTCTTGAACGTCTTCAACTAGATGCTAGATAGAAAGTATAACGGAGCTTTATATTTTATATATATATTATATATATTTTATATTTTCAAATAAATGCCCTTTTTTCCGTCCCTCAAATTGATTTTGATGAGACAAATCGAACAACTTTTATTTTTATCTGAGACAAAGTTTGCCCACCCCTGCTCTAAAGTATCATCCACCCCTCCTCCCTCGCTCTTCCCTCTATCACTCTCCCTTTCTCCCCTCCTCCCTCCCTCGCTCTTCCCTCTATCACTCTCCCTTTCTCCCCCTCCTCCCTCCCACGCTCTTCCCTCTATCACTCTCCCTTTCTCCCCCTCCCACGCTCTTTCCTCTATCACTCTCCCTTTCTCCCCCTCCTCCCTCCCTCGCTCTTCCCTCTATCACTCTCCCTTTCTCCCCCTCCTCCCTCCCTCTCTCTTCCCTCTATCACTCTCCCTTTCTCCCCCTCCTCCCTCCCACGCTCTTTCCTCTATCACTCTCCCTTTCTCCCCCTCCTCCCTCCCTCGCTTTTCCCTCTATCACTCTCCCTTTCTCCCCCTCCTCCCTCCCACGCACTTCCCTCTATCACTCTCCCTTTCTCCTCCTCCTCCCTCGCTCTTTCCTCTATCACTCTCCCTTTCTCCCCCTCCTCCCTCCCACGCTCTTCCCTCTATCACTCTCCCTTTCTCCCCCCTCCCTCGCTCTTCCCTCTATCACTCTCCCTTTCTCCCCCTCCTCCCTCCCACGCTCTTTCCTCTATCACTCTCCCTTTCTCCCCCTCCTCCCTCCCTCGCTCTTCCCTCTATCACTCTCCCTTTCTCCCCCTCCTCCCTCCCACGCTCTTCCCTCTATCACTCTCCCTTTCTCCCCCTCCTCCCTCGCTCTTTCCTCTATCACTCTCCCTTTCTCCCCCTCCTCCCTCCCACGCTCTTCCCTCTATCACTCTCCCTTTCTCCCCCTCCTCCCTCCCACGCTCTTCCCTCTATCACTCTCCCTTTCTCCCCCCTCCTCCCTCCCACGCTCTTCCCTCTATCACTCTCCCTTTCTCCCCCTCCTCCCTCCCATGCTCTTCCCTCTATCACTCTCCCTTTCTCCCCCTCCTCCCTCCCATGCTCTTCCCTCTATCACTCTCCCTTTCTCCCCCTCCTCCCTCCCACACTCTTTCCTCTCTCACTCTCCCTTTCTCCCCCTCCTCCCTCCCTCTTCCCTCTATCACTCTCCCTTTCTCCCCCTCCTCCCTCCCTCGCTCTTCCCTCTATCACTCTCCCTTTCTCCCCCCTCCTCCCTCCCACTTCCCTCTATCACTCTCCCTTTCTCCCCCCTCCTCCCTCCCACGCTCTTCCCTCTATCACTCTCCCTTTCTCCCCCTCCTCCCTCCCATGCTCTTCCCTCTATCACTCTCCCTTTCTCCCCCTCCTCCCTCCCATGCTCTTCCCTCTATCACTCTCCCTTTCTCCCCCTCCTCCCTCCCACACTCTTTCCTCTCGCACTCTCCCTTTCTCCCCCTCCTCCCTCCCTCGCTCTTCCCTCTATCACTCTCCCTTTCTCCCCCTCCTCCCTCCCTTGCTCTTTCCTCTATCACTCTCCCTTTCTCCCCCTCCTCCCTCTTTCACTCTCCCTTTCTCCCCCTCCCACGCTCTTTCCTCTATCACTCTCCCTTTCTCCCCCTCCTCCCTCCCTTGCTCTCTCTCTTTCCTCTATCACTCTGTAGTATCACCCCCCCCCCCCCTTTTACACAAATTAATCATTAAAAACATATTAATAATCAAACATAACTATAACAACAACAATAATACAATAATAAAAATATAAACAAACAACTTCCAAAGACCATTTCCACCCAAAGCTGAATGATGTGTGAATGGTAAATATTTATTACGTTTATTACCTAACATTTTCTAATCAAAACATCATTGTCCTCTCTCTAAGTGAAGGTGTATTTGTGATGAGACAGGTGGATGTCATCTCTCTGAGTGAAGGTGTATTTGTGATGAGACAGGTGGATGTCACCTGCCGAGTGGCGCAGTGGTCTAGTGTGCCACTAGAGATCCTGGTTCGAATCCAGGCTCTGTCGTAGCCGGCCGCAACCGGGAGACCCATGGGGCGGCGCACAATTGGCCCAGCGTCGTCCAGGGTAGGGGAGGGAATGGCCGGCAGGGGATGTAGCTCAGTTGGTAGAGCATGGCGTTTGCAACGCCAGGGTTGTGGGTTCGATAAAATAATGTATGTGCTAACTGTAAGTCGCTCTGGATAAGAGCGTCTGCTAAATGACTAAAATGTAAATGTCATCTCTCTGAGTGAAGGTGTATTTGTGATGAGACAGGTGGATGTCATCTCTCTGAGTGAAGGTGTATTTGTGATGAGACAGGTTTATGTCATCACTGAGTGATGATGTGTTTGATGAGACAGGTGGATGTCATCTTCATCACTTGATATCAGACAGAGACATGTGTGACTATACCATTTCGATTTCCCACCTGGATATCAATAAAGTTCAATTAAAATCTCCCCCCAAAAAACAGACTAAATCTATTTACAGAAATAAAATTAAATTAAAAATGTGTCTGTCAGTTACTCTGGTGATGGCTGCTTTCATTCACAGAGTTTGGATTTTAACTGAGCCAAATATCTCCCTCTCATCACACATGATTTTGAACTAGGGTAAAGGGGCTCAGTGAACGTGGTGTGGAATGTGTACAGGTGGGTCAGTGTACCAGAGGAGACGCTGTAAAAGGACAGAGCGCCGGCCGGAAAGTCCAGATACACTCCTATACACTTTGTGTCCGGCCTGGGTACTGGCACAACTGAGATCCTGATATTATGAATAAATGTGTACTGTTCATTGCAGCAGAAAAGCCCCCAAGACCTCTTCTTCTCAGTAACCGATCTGGATGTATTTGTCACCCCAATGTCAACCCAGCCAGTCCATTCAACCTGCCAGTAGAAACGACCATCAGACAGGGGCTCCCTGCAGCGTACTTTGGCCCACTTATCCAACTTTTTTGTCCGATCTGAGTCATCTGAATCAGAGAAATCCAAATAAGGATATCGGTTAACCTGTGTTCTCCTCACCACCCTCGTGTTGTCCTCGGACAGAGTCAGGTCACTATCTGCTGACATATCGTTCAGCTTGAGCTGGCAGGCATCTGTAGCAAGACAAGGCAGAAAAACAGAAACATGTGTTTTATGTTATTTTCACAATTTGCTTATAAAAGTTTAGGTGCTTAAAAAGCCAGCTTTCTTTTCCTAAATGTAGTTTGATGACTCACATTTCCTCAGGCCTGGTTTGATTCTGGACTCTCCACCATGGTCCAAACTGTGGGACAAAGAAAGAGTCATGTAGGGCCTATTGAACCTGATTACAGTGGAGATTACCTTGATGATTTCACTATATAAACTAGAGTCTTGAAAGCCCATTGAGCAATGAGGTGTTAACAGAAGCAAAAGTCAAATCAACTACATTTCCTTTTACCTGAGTTTCTCCAGTCTACAGTGTGGATCCTCCAGTCTAGCAGAGAGCAGCTTCACTCCGGAGTCTCCTGGGTGATTGAAGCTCAGGTCCAGTTCTTTCAGGTGGGAGGGATTTGACTCCAGAGCAGAGGCAAGAAACGTACAGCCTTTCTCTGTGACTAGACAACCAGAAAGCCTACAGAGAGAAGAGACAGCATAAAACAATGAACAACTGCTAGAGTATATATTTTTTAAGTTAAAACGTTTAAATTCCATTTAAGTGCAGTGCAGTTCACTAGTTCAATCATTCCTATTTGACTGTTTTCTGAAGTTTACAGTATGCTTTCACAATATCAAATGTGTAATCTACCTAAGAGTCTGTAAGGCACAGTTGGGGTTCCTCAGTCCAGCAGAGAGGAGCCTCATTCCAGAGTACCACAGGCTGTTGTCTCTCAGGTCCAGCTCTCTCAGTACTGAGTATGACCACAGGACAGGAGCCAGGGAGACACAGGAACGTCTGGAGAGATTACACTCCCTTAGCCTTGGGAGGGAAAAAGGGAGAGAATTTAACGCTACGTTCTCTTGGTGTTTCCATTGTTACGGTATAGTTTTAACAATGCGGTAATAAAAGGTTTCTTCTACTGTAACATGTGGAAGATTAAACATAACGGTTTATTTCTCACCCCAGAGTCTGTATCTGACAGTGTGGATCCATCAGTCCAGCAGACAGCAGCTTTACTCCAGAGTCGCCCAGTTTGTTGCAGCCCAGACGTAGTTCCTCGAGCTGAGAGACTGCTATAGCAGAGGACAAACTTCCACAGGACTCCTCTGTAACCCCACAACCAGTCAGTCTGTCCAACATGAAAAAAATGTATTAACTAAATGTAAAGGGGAGCTGTCATTAATCAAGAATACATTAACCTATAGGGCCAGTTTCAAGACACATTAAGCCAAATCCTGGACTAAGAAGCTAGCTAACAATCAATGGTAAGTGATAGGGGCATGTGTGCAATGTTTTTACATAAATGAACAAATCACCTAATGTCAAACCACATATGGAGTTGATTTGACAATTTTGAAAATTGCAGGCATTTCCCTTCTATTGATCCTGACCTTCCCCTTTAAACATGTTCATTACTCACCTCAGTATCTTCAGGTTACAGTGTGGACTCATAAGACCACTGGAGATCTGCTTCACCCCTGTGTCTGTCAGTTTGTTGTAGCTGAGATCCAGCTCTGTCAGACATGAGCCAGCTGCCTGGAGAGCCGAGGCAACGGTTTCACAAACGTCATCTTTGAGATCACAACTGGTGAGTCTGTGTGAAACAACCCCAAAAAAATGATTGAATTGTTCAAACTTGCCAACATGCATACCACCGTCATTTAAAGTTGTTTATCATTATATTTATTGCTTGTTTTCTTTGCCAGAGTAGATTTTGGAAGGTTACTGACTGTTGAAAAGTGTTCTGCTGTGTGTTGTTCCAGGCATAGCACTCACCTCAACACAAGTGGCTGGCTGTGAGCACCCATCAGCACAGCCTTTAGAAGCTCTGGTCCCGATCTTCCCATGTTGATATGGCTAAGGTTAAGTGACTCCAGTCGGCAGTTGGGACTCCTCAGTCCAACAGAGAGGGACTTCAGGTCCAACAGGGCGTTGCCGCTGAGGTCCAGATCTCTCAGCTGGGAGTCGGGCAGCTGTAGTGCAGATGCCACCGTTTCACAGCAACTCGTTGTAAGGCGGCAGTCCGCTAGTCTACAGAGGAGAGACGTTTATTATGGGAGATGTGGATGTAGTATAGGACTGATTAAAATGGCTATAAGACATACAGTGACATACTGTACATATCAACACTTCAACTCACATAGCCTTTCGGCAGCATCGAACAGCAGGGACCAGCCTCTTACGACCCTCATCTGACGTGTTGTACTCTCTCACGTCCAGTTTGTCCAACACTTCCTCTGACATCAAGAGTACGTATGCCATCGCCGAGCACTGTGCAGGCGTCAGCTTCTTCTCAGCAGGGTTTTTGGATGTCAAGAACCTTTGAATTTCATTTACAAATGATGTATCGTTCAACTCAATCAAACAGTGGAAGAGATTGATGCACCTCTCTGGGGAGGGATATTGTCTTTGTTTTTCGTCTGAGAGCTTGTCTTTGATGTATTGGATGGTATTCTGGATACTCTCTTTGTCTCCCTATGTCTGGAGCTGTAGGCATTTCAAGAGGATCTGATTGGACTCCAGTGAGATGCCCAGAAGGAAGCGGAGGAAGAGGTCTAGATGACCGGTCTTGCTCTTCAAAGCTTCATCCACCGCACTCCTCTGCAAGTCATGCAGTGTTTTCTGCTGCTGCTGAGAACCTCTGGGTTGTGGCCTGTAATCTTAGTCATCACCTTCTCCAAAATACCCGTAATTCGATCTTGGTAGCCTGTTCTCTCTTGATGCAAACGGGGTTGACATTTTCACTGACAAAGAGGTAGGCAACATAGAGTGCAGCGAAGAACTCCTGAATGCTGAGATGCACAAAGCTGTACTTGTTTGCTCTAAACATTGGGTCCTCCTCTCTGAAGAGCTCTGTGCACATCCCTGAGAGCAAGAAGCCTTCTTTGACATCAATGCCACACCCTCTCAGATCGTCTTCAGAAAACACCAGATTGCTCTTTTCCAAGTTTTGGAAGGCTAGTTTTCCAAGCTTCAGAATTATCTGTACGTCAGACTCTGACAGAATACGAGGATCTGGTTCGTTTTTCCCATTATATTTCTTGTTCTTCATGCTTGTCAGAGTGAGAAGGAAACGAATGTACATCTCAGTCAGAGTTTTAGGGACTTTTCCATGGTCATTTTCACTCAACATTTTCCCAAGAACCATGGCAGTAATCCAACAGAAGACTGGAATGTGGCACATGATGAAGAGACTCCTCGATGTCTTTATGTGTGAGATGATTTTGCTGGACAGGTTCTCATCATCACTGAATCTCTTCTTGAAGTATTCTTCTTTCTGTGGGTCGTTGAATCCCCGAACTTCTGTTACACGGTCAAAACAGTCGGAGGGTATCTTATCAACTGCTGCTGGTCGGGAGGTTATCCAGAGGAGAGCAGAAGGAATCAGATTCCCCTTGATGAGGTTTGTCAGCAGCACATCCACTGATGTTGTCTTGGTTACATTAGACAACCTCTTGTTGTTATGGAAATCCAGTGGAAGTTGGCTTTCATCCAGACCATCCAAGATGAACACGACTTTGCAGTCGACCACCTTCTTTGCATCCTTGATATCTGTTAGTTCAGGGTGGAAGTCACTCAGGAGCTCCAAGAGATTGTAGTCATCTTTGATGAAATTCAAGTCCCTGAATGGAAGTGAGAAGACAAAATCTACATCCCGATTGGCTATTCCTTCTGCCCAGTCAAGGATGAACTTCTGCACTGAGACCGTTTTTCCAATGCCAGCGATTCCCTTTGTCAGCACAGTTCTGACGGGTACCGCTTGTTTGGATTGGGATTTGTCATTATGTTCCTCTGTCTTAGGGTCTAAAGATTTAAAGATGTCATTGCAGTTGATTGCATGGTCTTGAAATGCTTTGGTCCGAGCCGTATCTTCAATCTGCCATACCTCATGCTCTTTATTAACCCCTTCACTCTCCCCAGTTGTGATGTAGAGCTCGGTGTAAATATTGTCCAGCAATGTTGGGTTTCCCCGTTTTCCAAGCCTCTCAAAGATGCTCCCAAACTTCTTCTTCATGTTGGACTTGTGTTTGCCCTTGACTTTTTGCAGATCTTCATCTAATGAGGAAAGAACATTGATAGTGTTGTGGGATGCATAAAATATATCTTTACTTCTGTTTTTTTATCTGCAGTATTCAGTACCGTAACGAACACAATACTTTCAGTTACTGGTTTCAAAGTCCGATTTCCTGCATGGGCGTGCCATATTTTTTTTTTTCAGACTTTTATGAGTCTGTGTGTGTGTGTTAATCTACAACTGGTACATCCATTTTTTTACTTTAAAATTAATTATATACTGTGTACCCATTTGATTCTTGAAGAATACAACTTACAAATACCTCATGAGCTTAGTTCAACTGTCGTACCCTATCAAAACAAAAAATATATGCTTAATTGTATAGTATTATTTGACAGGGACACTGCATATTAACTAATCAACATTTCTGTAATAATTTGTTTTGTTTTTTTGCATTATTTTCTATTATAACAAAAATAACAATAAAGAATTGTCTTACCAGCACCATGTGAAGGCATAGTAACACTGATGTTTTCATAAACTGAACCTCCGAGATTGCAGCCAACAAGTTGGGGTGCAACAACAACAGAACCACCCTGAGCTGTAATGGAGGACTGTGGTGGGGCAGGCTGAGCCGTAATGGAGGACTGTGGTGGGGCAGGCTGAGCCGTAATGGAGGACTGTGGATGGGCAGGTTGAGCCGTCATGGAGGACAGCGGACCAGAGTCCTGGGCTGGAACGAGGGACTGAGGAGTCTGATCCATGATATCAGACAGTCAGTCTCCTCCCCCTGAGAGAGCCAGAAGCAAAGAGAGAACAGACAATATACACTGAACACTTTCCTTACATTGAGTTGCACCCCCTTTTGCCCTCAGAACACCTTCCTAATATTGAGTTACACCCCCTTTTGCCGTCAGAACACCTTCCTAATATTGAGTTGCACCCCTTTTGCCCTCAGAACACCTTCCTGATATTGAGTTGCACCCCCTTTTGCCCTCAGAACACCTTCCTAATATTGAGTTGCACCCCCTTTTGCCCCCAGAACACCTTCCTAATATTGAGTTGCACCCCTTTTGCCCTCAGAACACCTTCCTAATATTGAGTTGTACCCCCTTTTGCCCTCAGTACAGTCTCAATTCGGTATCAGTATTGTAGTCCTATGCCATAACCACAGAAGGCTAGAATGGTCATCACAAAGGATACATAGTTGACTTACAGAAAGATTCCCTAGTATATTTATTTTATTTAACCAGGTACGCCATTGAGTATACATTTTCTTTAACAATAACAACCTGACCACGATAAGAGCGAGACACCGTGCAGCAAAGCAGACAATTCTTTAAAACTCAACACATAAACAGAAAACGAAAAAAACTAATGCACAACACTCGGTAGGATGTAAAACATATCTATATAACGGTTATATAGAGCTTTGAATCCCTAAAAAGACGACACTTACCGCATGTAAGTTGTCTTGTTGTGCCGTCTACAATGGTGCTTTCTTCCTCCTACTTTCTTTGGTCTGTTTCATGTTCTGGGCGTTGTAGAGGAGGATACTTCCTCAGTGTTGCCAACTCCTCAGTAAGTAAAGTAGCTATTGGCTGTCCTAAAACTCACTAGAAGTCGCTAAATTACGTCAACACTCAATTTGCATCATTGGTCATGCGCTTGTAATTGTGATGGACGCTGTAGGAGAGAGGAATAACTTCGTGAGAGAGATTTTTTTTGTATACAATCTACATTAACAATCTAAATGGACCACAAAAAAATAAGGGCGGGATCAGCCAGCGGCGGCTTCTCGCATGCGCGATTCATTTGCAGTCTGGACGCGGAGTGGTGAACATCTTCTGCTCTGAATACTCGCTAAATATAGCGACAAAGTCGCTAAATTGGCAATGTTAACTTCCTGAACTTTGCAGTTAACCGCAAAGGTTCATCATCTCTGTACTGACAGGGTTTGGTGACTGGATATAAATTAATTCAAAGGAATAGTCAGAGAGGCGTGTCTTAGTTTATAATACAAAACTGTGTCTGTCTGTCTGTTTTATATACTTTGTATTTAAAGCACAAATGTATTAATAAAGTTGATTTTTCTATCAGTCTGTCTGTCGGTCTGTCTCTCTGTCCATCCATCTGTCTGTATGTGTTTCTTTCTCTCTCTCTTCATAGTAGGGATATTCAAAAATAAAATATATAAATATTTGTAAAAACATGTTGATTTTTCTGTCAGTCAGTCTATCAGTCTGTCTGTCTGTTTTATATACTTTGTATTTAAAGCATGAATTAATTAATGAAGTAGATTTTTCTGTCTGTCAGTCTGTTAGTCTGTCTGTCAGTCTGTCTGTTGTCTGTCAGTCTGTCTATCTGTCAGTCAGTCTGTCTGTTAGTCTGTCTCTCTCTGTCCATCAGTCTGTCTGTTTTTCTTTCTCTCTCTCTTCATCATTGGGATATTCAATATATAAGGCCATGCGCTTCTCCCGAGTGGCGCAGTGGTCTAAGGCTGATCCACTAGAGATCCTGGTTCGAATCCAGGCTCTGCTGTAGCCGGCCGCAACCGGGAGACCAATGGGGCGGCGCACAATTGGCCCAGCGTCGTCCAGGGTAGGGGAGGGAATGGCCGGCAGGGAGGTAGCTCAGTTGGTAGAGCATGGCGTTTGCAACGCCAGTGTTGTGTGTTCGATTCCCACGGGGGGCCAGTATGAAAATAAATAAAAAATAATAATGTATGCACTAACTGTAAGTCGCTCTGGATAAGAGTGTCTGCTAAATGACGTAAAAATATAAATATTTTTAAAAAACATGTAGAATACATGTAGGATACATAGGATACTAGTTGATTTACAGAACGATGCCGTAGTAAATGTATTTTATTTGCTCTTATTTAACCAGGTACGTCATTGAGTATACTTAAGCAATAAGGTCCAAGGGGGTGTGGTATATGGCCGATATACCACAAACCCCAGAGGTGCCTTATTGCTATTGTAAAATGGTTACCAACATAATTAGAACAGTAAAAATAAGTGTTTTGTCATACCCGTGGTATACGGTCTCATATACCATGGCTTTCAGCCAATCAGCATTCAGGGCTCGAACTACCCAGTTTACACATTTTCTTTAACAATAACGACCTGACCACGATAAGAGCGATACACCGTGTATCAAAGCAGACAGTTCTTTGAAACTCAACACATAAACAGAAAAGGTAAAAGACAAATGTACAACACTGGGTAGGATGTAACACATATCTATATAACGGTTATATAGAGCTTTGAATCCCTAAAAAGACGACACGTACCGCATGTAAGTTGTCTTGTTGTTCTGTCTACTCTGGGCGTTGTAGGGTAGGCTCCTTCCTGTTAACCGCAAAGTTTCATAACCTTTGGCAACGGTTCTGTTCTAACAGGCTTGGTGATTGGATAGAAATAAATTCAAACAAATAGGCAGAGAGGCGTGTCTTAGCTTGTATTACAAAGCTGTGTGTGTGTGTGTGTGTGTGTGTGTGTGTGTGTGTGTGTCTGTCTGAAGCTGTTTGTCTCTGTCTGTCCATCTGTCTGTCTGTCTCTCTCTCTCTCTCTGTCTGTCCATCTATCTCTCTCTCTGTCTGTCTAGGGCCTAGGTCATGTTTAAATTAAGGGATTAACATTTGCCAGGTATAATCTTTGGGATTTGACTCCTTGATGTTAATTTGGGAAATATATTTTTGGGTGGTGGTGGTGGAGGAGGAATAATGGTCTGGGGCTGTTTTTCATGGTTCAGGCTCCTTAGTTCCAGTGAAGGGAAATCTTAACGCTATAGCATACAATGACATTCTAGACCATTCTGTGCTTCCAACTTTGTGGCAACAGTTTGGGGAAGGCCCTTTCCTGTTTCAGCATGACAATGCCCCCGTGAACAAAGCGAGGTCCATACAGAAATGGTGTTTAGAGATCGGTGTGGATGAACTTGACTGGCCTGCACAGAGCCCTGAACTCAACCCCCTTCGAACACCTTTGGGATGAATTGGAACGCCGACTGCGAGACAGGCCTAATCGCCCAACATCAGCGCCCGATCTCACTAATGCTCTTGTGGCTGAATGGAAGCAAGTCCCAGCAGCAATGTTCCAACATCTAGTGGAAAGCCTTCCCAGAAGAGTGGAGGCTGTTATAGCTGCAAATGGGGACCAATTCCATATTAATGCCCATGATTTTGGAATGAGATGTTTGACGAGCAGGTGTCCACATACTTTTGGCCATGTAGTCTATTTTTGGTTGGTGGAGGAGGTGATTCCTTCTTGATGTTAACCAGAGAGAATATATTTCTGGGTGGTGGTGAAGGTGATTCCTTTCCAATGTAACCCAGAGAGAATATCTTCAGTTCTCCTTTCTTCACCTCTTTCTTCCTCTTACCCGGAGAGAGACTCTTCAGTGACACAGACTCCTTCCTAGAGTTACCCAATGACAGCCTCTTGATTGAGGGTGACTCCGTCCTCTTCCCGGCCAATGAAAACCTCTTCTTGGGAGTAAGGACCTCCCTCTTTAGGATCTCCACTGACAGTTTGTCCAGAGTAGGAAGAATGATGCTTCTCTTCTGTTTCTTACTGGATAGCGCCCCCTTCAGTTCACTCCAGGTCAACACTGAGTCCTGTTTCTTCTTTTGGCCATGTACTAATCCAGGCACTTGTGCCATCAAACCAATTTATCCAGAACGCAGCAGCCTGCCTGGTTTTCAACCTTCCCAAGATCTCTCCTGTCACCCTGCTCCTCCGCACACTCCACTGGCTTCCAGTCGAAGCTCTCATCCACTACAAGACCATGGTACTTGCCTACGGAGCAGCAAGAGGAACTGCCCCTCCCTACCTTCAGGCTCTGCTCAAACCCTACACCCCAACCCAAGAACTCTGTTCTGCCACCTCTGGTCTTTTGGCCCTCCCTCCCCTATGGGAGGGCAGCTCCCGCTCAGCCCAGTCCAAGCTCTTCTCTGTCCTGGCACCCCAATGCTGGAACCAGCTTCCCTCTGAAGCTAGGACAGCAGAGTCCCTGTCACTCTTTCGAAAGCACCTGAAACCCTACCTCTTCGAACAGTATCTTAAATAATCCCACAGTCTACTGAAGGGAGTGGCTCTCCCATAGACACCAATGATAGCAGCCGGGTCCGGTCTACTGAAGGGGGTGGTTCTCCCATAGACACCAATGATAGCAGCCGGGTCCGGTCTACTGAAGGGGTTTGGCTCTCCCATAGACACCAATGATAGCAGCCGGGTCCGATCTACTGAAGGGGGTGGCTCTCCCATAGACACCAATGATAGCAGCTGGGTCCGTTCTACTTAGTTCATTGAGGTCTCACTTCCGTTTCCTTTTCTGTCTCTCTCTTTATCAGCTCACCACTCCCCGCCCCTCCCGCTCAGAGAAAAGGGGTGTATTCATTAGTCTGACAAACCTTTTTTCATCAAAAAAATAATAAGAATTGGCTATGAAAATAGGAGTATCTATTAGACGAATTCAGATAGTTCCCTCCCTGTTCCGATTGGCTCTGTTTTGGTTCTGTTAGGTTCCTAGTGACTACACACCAGAACAGAAGGATCCGGGTGTCTGGCAGGTTCAACTAAATAAAAACTAAATTCAGGGCAGCAGGTAGCTTAGTGGTTAAGAGCGTTGTGCCAGTAACCGAAAGGTCGCTGGTTCTAATCCCCGAGCCGACTAGGTGAAAAATCTGTCGATGTGCCCTTGAGCAAGGCACTTAACCCTAATTGCTCCTGTAAGTCGCTCTGGATAAGAGCGTCTGCTAAATGACCAATTATTTATTACACAATTCTGTACATATGTATAACATTTGCATGTAGCTGTTATGAATGCATAGAGCTGTTATGAATGCATGGAGCTGTTATAAACGAATGGAGCTGTAATGAATGCAGGGAGCTGTTAGGAATGCATAGAGCTGTTAGGAATGCATGGAGCTGTTATGAATGCATGGAGCTGTTAGGAATGCAGGGAGCTGTTAGGAATGCAGGGAGCTGTTAGGAATGCAGGGAGCTGTTAGGAATGCATGGAGCTGTTAGGAATGCAGGGAGCTGTTAGGAATGCATAGAGCTGTTATGAATGCATGGAGCTGTTAGGAATGCAGGGAGCTGTTAGGAATGCATGGAGCTGTTAGGAATGCATGGAGCTGTTAGGAATGCATGGAGCTGTTAGGAATGCATGGAGCTCTAATGAATTCTTATAGCAAGTTATGATACGCTATAGGGGCAATTATCACATCATGTTGTCATGGATATATATCAACGTTAACTGTGCATTGATGAGACGTTACGCCTAAATAGACAGACCAGACAGACAGTTCAGTACCTACATGAATCATTTATTGACCATTTTGATACCTTCTGGAAACAAAGCTTGTATTATAAGGAGGATGGGATCCATCCAAATTATTTGGGTTCCTGGATCATTTCACAGCATTATAAGGCTGCGTTGAGACAATGACTTATCAATGACCCAAGTCCAGCTCATTTAATCAAATCAAATCAAATCAAATTTTATTGGTCACATGCGCCGAATACAACAGGTGCACACATTACAGTGAAATGCTTACTTACAGCCCTTAACCAACAGTGCATTTATTTTAAACAAAAAAAGTAAGAATAAAACAACAACAAAAAAGTGTTGAGAAAAAAAGAGCAGAAGTAAAATAAAGTGACAGTAGGGAGGCTATATATACAGTAAAATAAAGTGACAGTAGGGAGGCTATATATACAGGGGGGTACCGTTGCATAGTCAATGTGCGGGGGCACCGGCTAGTTGAGGTAGTTGAGGTAATATGTACATGTGGGTCGCTGAGTTGTCATAATACTTCAGGAAATGTACATTATCCTAGGGACATTGGAAGACACAATGTAAATAACCTAATTTATGTCCCTCTTACTGCCCGGAATGCCTCTGCTGATCCTACAGCTATTGTATGCAGTACTCATATGCCTATGAACCAGAGTAATACTGTTGCCACTGAGGTGGTGTGCCCTAGTAGGAAGTCCACTGTGTGCAGCTCACCCTGCACTAATAAAAATAACCAGAATATGTCTACCTCTGCTAAGCTTCCCAGTAAAGCAAGAAAAAGAATGAAGCATCCCAGAAAAGTGTTAAAAATAGCCCAAGTTAACATATGTAGCTTAAGAAACAAGGTTCATGAAATCAATAATTTGCTAGTAACAGATGACATTCATATTCTGACAATCTCTGAAACTCACTTAGATAATACCTTTGATGATACAGTGTTAGCAACACAGGGTTATTACATTTACAGAAAATACAGAAATGCTAACGGGGCGGTGTTGCTGTCTATATTCAGAACCACATTCCTGTAAAGCTTAGAGAGGATCTCATGTTAAATACTGTTGAAGTAATATGGCTACAGGTTCACCTGCCTAGACCACCAAATGCTAACAGTCAGTATCTGCTATAGACCACCAAATGCTAACAGTCAGTATCTGGATAACATGTGTGAAATGCTTGATAATGTATGTGATATCAATAGAGAGGTATACTTTCTGGGTGATTTAAATATTGACTGGCTTTCATCAGGCTGCCCACTCAAGAGAAAGCTTCAAACTGTAAACTAGTGCCTGCAACCTGGTTCAGGTTATCAATCAACCTACCAGGGTAGTTACAAACAGTACAGGAACTGAAATCATCAACATGTATTGATCACATCTTTACTAATGCTGCAGACATTTGTTTGAAAGCAGTATCCAAAATCCATCGGATGTAGTGATCACAATATAGTAGCCATATCTAGGAAAACCAAAGTTCCAAAGGCTGGGCCTAATATAGTGTGTAAGAGGTCATACAATAAGTTTTGTAGTGATTCCTATGTTGCTGATGTAAATAATATTTGTTGGTTCGTGGTGTGTACTGAGGAGCAAACAGACACTGCACTTGACACATTTTTGAAATTGCTTATCTCAGTTACTAATAAGAATGCACCCATTAAGAAAATGACTGTAAAAACTGTTAAATCCCCGTGGATTGATGAGGAATTGAAAAATTGTATAATTTTAGGCAAAAGATATGGCAAATAGGTCTGGCTGTACAACCGATTGGCAAACATACTGCAAATTGAGAAATCATGTGACTGAACTGAATAAAAAGAAGAAACTACACTATGAAACAAAGATAAATGACATTGAATTATAGTAAAAAGCTTTGGAGCACCTTAAATGACATTTTGGGCAAAAAGGCAAACTCCGCTCCCTTCATTGAATCAATGGCTCATTCATCACAAAACCCACTGATATTGCCAACTACTTTAATTATTAGCAAACTTAGGCATGACATGCCAACAACAAACGCTGACACTATACATCCAAGAGTATCTGACCAAATTATGAAAGACAAGCATTGTAATTTTGAATTCCGTAAAGTAAGTGTGGAAAAGTATTATTGTCTATCAACAATGACAAGCCACCGGGGTCTGACAACTTGGATGGAAAATTACTGAGGATAATAGAGGTCGATATTGCCGCTCCTATTTGCCATATCTTCAATTTAAGCCTACTAGAAAGTGTGTGCCCTCAGGCCTGGAGGGAAGCAACATTTATACCCCTACCTGAGAATAGTAAAGCCCCCTTAACTGGCTCAAATAGCCGACCAATCAGCCTGTTCCCAACTCTTAGTAAACTTTTGGAAAAAATGGTAATTGACCAGATAAAATGCTATTTTACAGTAAACAAATTGACAACAGACTTTCAGCACGCTTATAGGGAAGGACATTCAACAAACACAGCACTTACACAAATGACTGAAATTGATGATAAAAAGATTGTGGGGGCTGTTTTGTTTGACTTCAGTGCGGCTTTTGACGTTATCGATCATAGTCTGCTGCTGGAAAAACGTATGTGTTATGGCTTTACACCCCCTGTTATATTGTGGATGAAGAGTTACCTGTCTAACAGAACACAGAGGGTGTTCTTTAATGGAAGCCTCTTCAACATAATCCAGGTAGAATCAGGAATTCCCCAGGGCAGCTGTCTAGGCCCCTTACTTTTTTCAATCTTTAGTAAAGCCAGTGTGTCTGTGTATGCGAATGACTCAACACTATACACGTCAGCTACCACAGCGACTGAAATGACAGCAACACTTAACAAAGAGCTGCAGTTAGTTTCAGAATGGGTGGCAAGGAATAAGTTAGTCCTAAATATTTCAAAAACTAAAAGCATTGTATTTGGGACAAATCATTCACTAAACCCTAAACCTCAACTAAATATTGTAAGGAATTATGTGGAAATTGAGCAAGTTGAGGAGACTAAACTGCTTGGAGTAACCCTGGATTGTAAACTGTCATGGTCAAAGCATATTGATACAACAGTAGCTAAGATGGGGAGAACTATGTCCATAATTAAGCGCTGCTCTGCCTTCTTAACAGCACCATCAACAAGGCAGGTCCTACAGGCCCTAGTTTTGTCGCACCTGGACTACTGTTCAGTCATGCGGTCAGGTGCCACAAAGAGGCACTTAGGAAAATTGCAATTGGCTCAGAACAGGGCAGCACGGCTGGCCCTGGATGTACACAGAGAGCTAACATTAATAAAATGCATGTCAATCTCTCCTGGCTCAAAGTGGAGGAGAGATTGACTTCATCACTACTTGTATTTGTGAGAGGTATTGACATGGCATCGGACACACATGCATACCCCACAAGACATGCCACCAGAGGTCTCTTCACAGTCCCCAAGTCCAGAACAGACTATGGGAGGAGCACAGTACTATATAGAGCCATGACTACATGGAACTCTATTCCACATCAAGTACCTCATGCCAGCAGTCAAATTAGATTTAAAAACAGATAAAAAATACACCTTATGGAACAGCGGGGACTGTGAAGCAACACAAACATAGACACATGCACACAAACTCATGATAACGTACGCACTATACACACATGTACACATGGATTTTGTGTTCTAGAGGGCACACACTTAATATGTTGTGAAATCTGTTATGAATGCATTGTAAAGTTTGTTGTCATGTTTTTAAAATGTATAACTGCCTTTATTTTGCTGGACCCCAGGAAGAGTAGCTGCTGCCTATGGGGAATCCATAATAAATATAAATGACCATGCTACCAATGGATCTTCATCTATCATTCATGAACTAAGACACCGAAGGACAATGAAGTCAGGTTACAACAGCAGCCAAACCCCTTCAGTAGAAAACCAGAGGTCCCCCTAAACCTACACAATGTCATTAGTAGAAGATATAATCACAGTCATTTCTTCTAAACCTTGACATGGCCCTAAATGAACGTTACAACAATCTGATGGACCCCTCCTTCTCCTCTTCTGTGTGAATATTGTAGGGCCTTAATGAACATTACAACAATCTGATGGACCCCTCCTTCTCCTCTTCAGTGTGAATATTGAAGGGCCTTAATGAACGTTACAACAATCTGATGGACCCCTCCTTCTCCTCTTCAGTGTGAATATTGAAGGGCCTTAATGAACGTTACAACAATCTGATGGACCCCTCCTGCTCCTCTTCAGTGTGAATATTGAATGCAGGGTAAAGGGGTCCAGTGAACAAGTCATTGTACGTGTGCAGGTGTGTCATAGCGTCAGAGGAGACGCTGTAAAAGGACAGCGTGCTGACCGGCCAGTCCAGAAACACCCCAATGCAATTAGTGGTAGTGGTGCCTTCTCCTGAATATGCAACCTCATCTATAGCAAACGCGCATTCTTCATTCAAGTCAATCAATATTTTTTATTGTTCTCAGTAAGGTAAGTAGGTCTTCCCATAATGAGAATGACCGATATTGCACGCATTCGACATTTGAGAAAAATAACGTTACTTGGATCATATCGAATCTATTAGATATACAACCAATTTATCGACAATCTAAGATGACTTGCTTCCTCATCATAATTAAGGTCTCATTAATCTCATCTGCATTTTCATTGTTCTATGTAAGGTATAATGTATATTCTTCCCATTTAGATAACTTTTACCAGCATGAATTAATAAAAGATAGATGTACTGCTGTAGACATCTGGTGTTGGGTACTGTGCTCAGTAACCCTCGCTCTTTCTGCAGGGTTTTGGCCAACAAACATTTATAATCAATAAGGCCTCATCACTCTCCATGGAGGAGCAGTACGTTTTTGCCATGAACCAATTCATATCACTCTCTGATTGCCACATTCTAACTGGTTTAGTCACTAATTGAAGACTCTATTGCAGAAAATGCTCAAGAGGCAATTCTGTATGCTGAAAGCCCAGGGAAGGCTCCCACTGGACCTACCTCTGAGACCAATGAAGGACTGGCTCCTGGCAGGGAAAAGAGTCTTCCTGGAGTAAGTGCAGTGTTCTCTGATTATTTTTAAATACGAAGTACGAAACTTTATACTTCATTTAGGTAACTTGAGTTCATCACATCAGTACACAAGGCCAAATAATAACCTGAATGTATCAAAATATATTAGATGATAGCAATAGTTTGATAGATAGTGTAGACAGACACAGTCTGATACATTTCCATATTCACATGAAGGCGTGAGGCAGAGACATGGAAGAGATGGAGGAAGGTCTCTGTAGCTGAATTGGTGAGGACTATGTAGAGCAAACAGTACACCCACTGTAAAGCACTTCAAATATCAGCAAGCTCATTTTTGTACCCAGAGAAAAACAATAGCTATCAGTTCAAATTCATAATTTTCCCCATCATTTCAATGATGGACCAGTGTCCAGTCTCACCTGGTACATCAACAGTCTTTTAATGACATATTATGTTGTTACATAGACTTGGGATGCAAAGAGGGGCCTGGAATTACAGGAAACAGAGACAGAGAGAGTTATCCTGCTCAGTGGCCAGAGAGTTCAGGATGAATTAAGGATACCAAATGTCATCGTGGACACTGCTACCGACGGAGACATCCAGCTTCTGAAAGAGGAGCGTTGGAAGTTAACCCGAAAATTCTATGATATGATTGCGGTGCGGAACTACCAAAGGTAAGGAACAAGAAGCCTGTTTCGTAAGTGTCTTTCCAAGTTGGGTGTATCAGAGTTGTCTCAAACTGGACAATATTACAAATGAGCTTCTATACATTTTGACTTTAGATGTCTGTGGTATGTTTTGTGAAAAAGGACAGATATTGTTTTGTTCTTACTCTTTCATTGCTCTGCATTGTCTATTTAGTCCTATTTCGGATCCACTGGGAGCCTTCCTGAGATGTGTGGCAGAGTGCCTGAGGTGTGCAGCAGAGGTCCTGAGGTGTGCAGAAGAGGTCCTGAAGTGTGCAGAAGCGTGCCTGAGGTGAGAAGCGGAGGTCCTGAGGTGAGGTGCAGAGGTCCTGAGGTGAGAAGCGGAGGTCCTGAGGTGAGGTGCAGAGGTCCTGAGGTGAGGTGCAGAGGTCCTGAGGTGAGGTGCAGAGGTCCTGAGGTGAGAAGCGGAGGTCCTGAGGTGAGGTGCAGAGGTCCTGAGGTGAGGTGCAGAGGTCCTGAGGTGTGCAGCACAGGTCCTGAGGTGTGCAGTGGAGGTCCTGAGGCCTCAAACGCAGTGGAAGAGGTGTGCAGTGACACAAAGAAGACAGAGTCTACTGGAAATCATCTGAAAACGGGAAATGGCCTATGCAAGGTTGTGCAGCTATCCACTGAGAGCCGTCCTGAGGTGTGCAGCAGTCCTGAGGTGTGCATCAGAGTGCCTGAGGTGTTCAGTGGAGGTCCCGAGGTATGCAGTGGAGTGCCTGACATGTGCAGTGGAGTGCCTGAAGTGTTCAATGGAGGTCCTGAGGTGTGCAGGGGAAGTCCTGAGGTGTTCAGCGAGGTGCCTGAGGCACCAAACGCAGTGGAAGAGGTGTCCAGTGACAAAAAGAAGACAGCGGCTGCTGAAAACCTTCTGGACACTGAAAATGTCCTTAGCAATGTTGTGAACCCCAAAGGGTGGCTGAAGGAGGGCTGGGAAGATCAGCTGCACCAAGACTTCACTAATATGATTGCAAAACTCCCAAAGGTAATGAACAAGAAGCCTGTTTTGTAAATGAAAGGTCAAGCATCTTTGAAAGTTGGGTGTATCAGGGTTGTCTCAATCTGGACAATATTATAAATTAGCTACTATAATCTTAGACTTTGGATGTCTGTGGTATGTTTTTTGAAAAACGACAGATGTGTTGTTCTTGCTCTTTAATTACGCTGCATTGTCTGTTTAGTCCTATTTCGGATCCACCGAGAGCCTTCCTGAGGTGTGCAGCAGAGGTCCTGAGGCCTCAAATGCAGTGGAAGAGGTGTGCAGTGACACAAAGAAGACAGAGTCTACTGGAAACCATCTGAAAACGGGAAATGGCCTAAGCAAGGTGGTGAAGCTATCCACTGAGAGCCGTCCTGAAGTGTGCAGCAGTCCTGAGCAGTGGCGGCTCCTGAAAAAATTCTCAGGAGGGGCAATTTTTCTGATGATTTAGGTGACCTACACACATTTTAAAAAAGATATGTCCAGCAACAACATGAAGACAGGGGCAGCATATAAGTCAATACCAGAAGCATTTATTGACTGATCTGGGGAGATGGATTCCAGTTTCTGTGACAGATTATAAATAATCTCTGATGCCTTTGTTATATTAGCTTTTGGTTGAATGTACTGTCGTAGTAAATATATAATGTTATAGCTTGGTCTGACTAAAATCTTGTGCATGACCCATTTTGTGTTGGGCGTTTGTTTTCAATCAATGCTGTTCCTATCCTATAACAATGGACAAAAGAGTCCTATCTTGTCAGCCTTGTCAGCAGGTGGCCAAGGACAACACCCACGCCATAGGTCTCTCAGTTCTTCCAACTCACGAGTTCTTGCTCTGAGGACACACACACACACACACACACACACACACATCATCACTGATAACACACACACACACATCATCACTGTTAAACACACACACACACACACACAAAAATCCCCTCTCTTTAGGCTGAACATTTGAAGACAGAGAACCCGACTCAGAGCCAATGCAACAGTGGAGGGGACCTCGCCCAACTCATCAGGACCAATCAGAAGATCAGAACTACTAGATTCAACCTACATCATTTATTGTATAAAATGTCTGCACACAATGTTTTCGGGGCTCTCTTCAGATAGCTCCCTAAGAGTTTGACGAACGAGTCCGTGCACGCGATTCCAGATATCTTTACCTCTGAATAAACTGCCTTTATTATACCATATCCACCCTGTCCAAAGTCTCTACTTGGTCTCAGTTCTCCAGTAAACTTGTGATTATCAACAGTACACAACGGTAACAAACAATTGGGGGAACTCACGGGGCAGATAGTAAAGTCGAAGTGACACAGAAAGCAGTTCAATGTCGGGGGTACAGAGTCGCTCTCTTACCAGGATCGCGGTCCGCTCTGACCAGGGTGAAGCCGGTCGGCTCCACTTCTCTGTCCGGGACTCTGTCATCCAGCCAAGTCTCCCAGCTGTATTGGATTCCGCTGCCAGCAGCGTTTTCATTATTTAGTCCGTTCGAAGCGGGTATGTACACGATCAACAAGATCAGTCCAAAACCCACCACTGGAAATCCATGGTTGGCAGAATGTTTGTAAACTAAGTGTACAAATTAAAAACATAAAATAACGCCACTAAGTGTACAAATTAAAAACATAAGATAACGCCACACTGCAGGTCGCAACAGAGACGCTGCTAGCCGCTATTTTCTTAGTTACGTTCATGGTTACGTCACGTATGACGAAAGCGCATAAGTGCAAGCCCTCAGACACCCATAGAGAATGTATTGAAAGCTTTGAAATTTGAAAAAAATAGATTTTACATGACAGGCTATGAGAGACTTCTGGGCGATTTTCAACCTGACTGAAATCGCCCCAAAAACTGGCGGGGCCATTTGAAGCACGACTTTAGCCTGATTTGACATTTAGTGGCAGTCAGATCAGATTAGAACACTGATAACTACTGTTGCCGTGATATAATTGATTAGAAAAAAAATCCCTTCCTTTTCCCGTTTGGCAGTGCGTCGCCCATATCGCCCTATTGAACAGGCTGTCCCTGGTCCTGAGGTGTGCATTAGAGTGCCTGAGGTGTTCAGTGGAGGTCCCAAGGCCTCATACACAGTGGAAAAGGTGTGCAGTGACACAAAGAAGACAGAGGCTACTGTAAACCTTCTGAAAACGGGAAATGGCCTATGCAGGGTTGTGCAGCTATCCACTGAGAACCGTCCTGAGGTGTACAGCAGTCCTGAGCTGTGCATCGGAGTGCCTGAGGTGTTCAGTGGAGGTCCCGAGGTATGCAGTGGAGTGCCTGACATGTGCAGTGGAGTGCCTGAAGTGTTCAATGGAGGTCCTGTGGTGTGCAGGGGAAGTCCTGAGGTGTTCAGTGAGGTGCCTGAGGCACCAAACGCAGTGGAAGAAGTGTCCAGTGACAAAAAGAAGACAGCGGCTGCTGAAAACCTTCTGGAAACTGAAAATGTCCTTAGCAAGGTGGTGAACCCCAAAGGGTGGCTGAAGGAGGGATGGGAAGATCAGCTGCACCGAGACTTCACTAATATGATTGCAAAACTCCCAAAGGTAATGAACAAGAAGCCTGTTTTGTAAATGAAAGGTCAAGCATCTTTGAAAGTTGGGTGTATCAGGGTTGTCTCAATCTGGACAATATTATAAATTAGCTACTATAATCTTAGACTTTGGATGTCTGTGGTATGTTTTTAAAAAAATGACAGATGTGTTGTTCTTGCTCTTTCATTACGCTGCATTGTCTGTTTAGTCCTATTTCAGATCCACCGAGAGCCTTCCTGATGTGTGCAGCAGAGGTCCTGAGGCCTCAAACGCAGTGGAAGAGGTGTGCAGTGACACAAAGAAGACAGAGTCTACTGGAAACCATCTGAAAACGGGAAATGGCCTAAGCAAGGTGGTGCAGCTATCCACTGAGAGCCGTCCTGAGGTGTGCAGCAGTCCTGAGGTGTGCATTAGAGTGCCTGAGGTGTTCAGTGGAGGTCCCAAGGCCTCATACACAGTGGAAGAGGTGTGCAGTGACACAAAGAAGACAGAGGCTACTGTAAACCTTCTGAAAACAGGAAATGGCCTATGCAGGGTTGTGCAGCTATCCACTGAGAACTGTCCTGAGGTGTGCAGCAGACCTGAGGTGTGCATCAGAGTGCCTGAGGTGTTCAGTGGAGGACCCGAGGTATGCAGTGGAGTGCCTGACATGTGCAGTGGAGTGCCTGAAGTGTTCAATGGAGGTCCTGAGGTGTGCAGGGGACGTCCTGAGGTGTTCAGTGAGGTGCCTGAGGCACCAAACGCAGTGGAAGAGGTGTCCAGTGACAAAAAGAAGACAGCGGCTGCTGAAAACCGTCTGAACACTGGAAATGGCCTCAGCAAGGTGATGCAACTATCTACTGAGAGCTGTCCTGAGGTGAGCAGCGGAGTGACCGAGGCGTTGAACTCAGTGGCAAAGGTGTCCAGTGAAACAAAGAAGCGGAAGAAAAATGGCGTTCTGCGATTCTTCCGACGTGTGTTGAAGTTCTTCACATGCACCATCAGCCTCCCCAAAGAGGAGTGACTCAAGCACAAACACACACACACACAACTCTGGGCCACACTCTGCATCTGAAAGTCTCCACCATCTCCACCTTTCCTTTGAACTGCCTATATTTAATAATAAAAATAAAGGGGATCTGAACCCCAACAAAAAAACTGGTTTCATTAGTGTTTTTCATATAACTTGAAATTCATAATGCTTGAAATAACATTTTTATTAATTAATTATCCAGACTATTAAGCTGTTTGAGAAGTACTTATTAAGTACTTATTAATCACAGTATTACTGCATTACACACTAGTAAATATGTACGAAATCTTTTGAGACACTTTGCATATTAATGTAAGTTTGTGGTTGAATGGCTCTACTGTGGGATATGTTCCTGATCAAAACCAAATCAAACTTTATTTTCAGAGCACATTTCTTACAGATTATGCATTTCAAAGTGCTTAGCAAATAAAATAAAAGGTTAGAAAGACACAAATAGGTTTTATAAATTAGACAAATTAAAATAGTAAAACAATAACAGTGGACATGAGAGACTAATGCATTAAAATAAATGAAAATAAATAAGATATATACAACAGATAGTATGACTAAGCAGAAGCATGGCTAAAAAGGTATGTCTTAAGCTCTTCAAACTGTCTACAGTTTCTGAGGCCCTCAGATCCTCCGGCAGGCTGTTCCAAAGGCCAGGACCATAGTGGCTGAAGGCAGCCTCACCAAACGTTTTGGTTCTCAACTTTGGAACAACTAAAAGAGGATCTGAGGGACCGACCGGGCACATACAGTATCTTAAAAGCATATCAGACATGTATTCAGGTGCAGGGCCACGTAGTACTTTAAAAATCAATACAGCTATTTTAAAATAAATTATAAAACTACAGGCAAGATTTACATTTAAATTTACGTCATTTAGCAGACACTCTTATCCAGAGCGATTTACAAATTGCTGCATTCAACTTGGGATAGCAAGTGGGACAACCACTTTTTATTTTTATTTTTATGGGGTGGGTGGGGGGGGGGGGGGGGGGGTAGAAGGATTACTTTTATACTATTCCAGGTTGTTATGATGAGTTTCTCAGGTATCAAGGAATCAAGGATGCAAGGATATTCTTAGACATTCTGTGGAGATTTCATACCAAGCATTTATAGAATCACGAGCTTGTGGGTTCATCTAACAAACGGACATGGCTTTGCCCTTCGTCAGTTGAACTAACTAGACAAAAAAGACCCTCTGTCTTATATAGCCTTTTGGTTCTCATTCCTTTCACATACATCTGGCAAGTCTCCATGGGCACTCCCTGTCTTTGATGTTCATCACTTTTTACCCCAAGTCAGTATACTAAACATCACTCATGCTATCCTAAACATCACTAATCTACCTTAACATAATGGAATGAAGACTTTATGGCCCCAAACCACTCATTTCTTAACTCTTCCTCTGTCCTCACAACACTATGGCATGACATCATTATACCATAAAAACATCATATCAATCCACTCTTTTTTTTTTCTTTTTTTCTTTGTGGTATGTGACACGACTTAACCCCAACAATGCACATATAACTGTATATAAAATACAATATTCTCCCATTAGTAGTACACACATCTCTGACTAGATCCTAAACTATGCTAGATAACTGAGAATTGATTGCTTCCACCATTCATACCTGAATCCAACTCCATTCTCAATATATTTAATCAACAAAGGTATAAATTCTCAGTCATCTATCTTATGCGATATCAAACCTCTCAAACCTCTATAAACTCAGTCTGAGTAAAAAATAAACACATAATTAACTACTATATATTCATGATAATAATCTATGTAGTCAAAACCCCATTTTTACATATATAAGGAAAAATCCCACATAGATCATTATCCCCCCTTTTAAAATAACCCCTATTTCTGAGACATGCAATCAAAAAAAACATACATAGAAATAAATTGTGACCATCATGACATCATCCCCACAAATACAAAGATCCGTGACACTTTGTAAATTACATGGATGTTACAATATATGCAAATGAATATATCAAAAATAGAAATAACTTCAGTCTTCTTACTTTTACTTATTTATAGGTTCACACCATTCTATGCCAAATTATCCCTTATTATGCATTAAGATACCATCTGTATTTACCTCACTAGAAGACAAAAACACAACAGTTTAATTAATTTCATTTCTAAACCAATAAATCCCTATTAACATTCACCATATGACAAATTATTATGGTTTAACAATTATTCCTAATACCAATTCCTAATATACCTCCCAATTTCTATTATATAAACCCTTTAAATACATATAACCGAATGGAATGACAGTCAGTTGATTGCTGAAAAATCTGAAAAATCTTGAAATTATTGGAGGTATATAACTCTGTTTCTCCACTCAGGTACTCAGCCATAACCCACATCTCATCATTGTCATTCCTCAAACGTCGTCCTCTATCACCTGATAATTGTCATCAACAGTATCCTCATCTCTAATCGTCAATTTCATCGTAGCCTTCTGTATCATTGGTTGACATGATACCTGTTCAATCTCCCCTCTATCCATACCTCCTTTGTGTTAGAAAAGTCCTACAATGTTACATATAGATCTAGGAATCTCTCTTTCTTACTTGCCCCTCCATCAAGGTAGCCATTAACACCTATTACTAACCTTCCCACTTGGGTGTTGTCCATCAATGACTTCATTAATCCTTTACCACCACATAGTCTCCAAGTTGCAAAAAATGTCCAGATTCTCCCGGTAGGTCTGTCAGAGAAGCCATCACCTTTTCTAAAGAAAGTCTGGATAACATTGTTAGTTGAGACACAGCATGCTACTTCAACCTTTCTTCTTATCCTTCCTGATAAGCCTTTTAGATTAGGAAGTTCACATTCTTGCATCTTGTTATAGTCACTAATGTCATAGAAAGGCCTCCTCTAAATTCTGCCTTATACCACAAATACATTTTCCCTTAAAACATTTAATCTAACCCATAACACATGACTTTCTACTGCTCATATTCTTAATACAATATGCAAATATACCAAGAAATCCTCATACCATCAATACTACCCCCTTTTTTGAACACATGAGTCACAACGTGATTCATGCTTTCGAAAACAAAACACCAACATTGTTAATTAAACCCTAAAAAAATGAAATTAAAAAGACAACCTTTGATAATACCTCCATTTACTTCTATCCCGTAAAGTAATCCAAGATTAGTATACATAACTATCAACAGTTATCCCTCATTCAGGATAGCTCTCTCTCTCCCTTGTTATTATCTAGCCCAAATCATATATATTAAAATCAAATTATAAACCACAATCAGTTATAATAAATTACCCTCAACTCAGTAAAATGAACTATCTTACATTTCTCAGCCCTTGTTTCTCGGATTACTAGTGTGGATGATCAGATCACACCAGCACGTCAGAACAGAGTTCAGAGGTCATTGAAATCATTCAACGAATTGATAGTATACTAATCATTACCAACATTCAAAACATCTAATAAATGTTATGTACCCCAAGTTTACATAAAATCCTCATGACATTTATTCTCATAAGAAATCATGTATACCCAAAACTCAGTCAAAAATAAAAATAAAAAGTCATTGTGTGTGCTCCTTTAAGACGTATCACCTTTGACCTGTTGAAATCCCCTTAAATAAAAATAACAACCTTTTATAACATCATCCTAGGTGAGTTGTGTGTTTATTTGAAAAACCCATTTGGAAAACAAATAAAACAAACATGGCCAGGCTTTATTTAATTTGGTAGCTCCCTATTACAACCTAAAAACAAGACTACTTAATTTTACTAACTAGTTCCACCCTAGCTCTGGGCAATATTCCAATGAGATAAAGAAATGCCCTTTCTCCTGGAATAGAAAGTATACATGTTGTTAACATATAATCAACATTCCAAGGATAGTAATTACACACAAAACATGATACATACATCCACAGTCCTATCTCATCAATAATCATTTGTATCAATCTCACTCCTCATAACTACTCAAATAAAAATATTATATAAAACCTTTCACAAAATTAAAACCACTCAAAATTCCTCTGAGTTTACAATGATTCTGTTGAATTGATCACCCTTCAGATCATATCCTCTTTAAATCTCAGCATGATTATTGAACCCCTACATCTGCTCCTTGTGATCCCACATCAAACAAACCGTTATCATTTACTGTATCAACAACATAGGAAATATCAGCTACCCCTTTTAATGTTCCTAACTTCCCTCTAAATGTCCAATTTCATACATTATCCAATACAATCATGTATATAATATAATAATATAATATTATATATAATATAATATATAATATATATAATAATATAATAATATATAATATGCCATTTTGCAGTACTCCTCTTAAGTAAGACTAGATATCTTATCCCCAGCATCGATAAAAAAAAATTGATACGTTGTGTCCGACTTTACCCCTAACATAATATTATAGGAGACTTCCATCAATCCAGGAAAAAAAACTCCCACTTAGAAGACACTAGATAATAACACGTTTTATTAAGTTAAGTACACCTTCCACTATAAACCTATAACCCCTTTTTAGTAATTTAATCATTGCAAACTGTTGCATTGATGTTATTAAAATATAAACCTATTGTTTCATAATCCAAAACCCATAAAAAGATGTCTACTTAATCCATCATGCCAACAACAACAACTATCTCCCATCATTCAACGTACCATAAACAGATTATCGTTATCTGAAGTAATGAACCATTTGCATAACACACGGCTTTTTAAACAAACTATATAATGTCATAATAAAATGATCAATTATCAAATATCGTTCCTTATTCAACTATCTAGACATGTTCTTCATTAGTAAATCGTCTCCACAAAGCAATACTACTTAATAACATATTCTCATTCTCCTAAATAGAAATAATTACTTCTATTAAACAATCCAATTCAACATCAAGTCAACCTGTCTCATCAACCAATTAAATTACTTACTTTTTAAACCCTCTACAATATCTATCATACTCTACCGCTAATTTTCCTCATAACGGTACCTCAACAGATGAGACATTAATTTAAAGTTATAGTCAAAACCAATAAAACATCAATTCACCGATATGCAATTTTAATTACTATGTTTTCCTATCTGACATGGATTGGTAGGACAACATCTTTCCTATAATGTTATCAATGAAACCAGTAATTCACGTCAATAGCATCAATGTAAAAGATTAGCTTTCTATCCCTTACTGGATTCGAATCAGGGACCCTCTGCACACATCGACAACAGTCACCCTCGAAGCACCGTTACCCGTCGCTCCACAAAAGCCGCGGCCTTTGCATAGCAACTACTTCCAGTTCATAGAGCAAGTGACGTCACCCAATGAAAACCGCACTAGCTCTCACCGCTAACTAGTTTGCCATTTCCTGCCGATAATATTCAACCTCCTATGACTTCCTACAAAATACGCAATCCTTGTACACCTAACGTAACCCATAATGTCCATTTCAGCGCTCTCACGTTTCAGCAAGCCCCAATGGTTAATACCCGCAGACAAAAATTGAAATTCTTCCATTTTTACTACCAGTCCTAATAAAACACACTTTCAAACAACGTTCTGCATTTACCTCTATCATAGGGTTTAAAAACTAACTTAACAACATTAACCATCCTAAATTGCCATAGTAACATCATGTTTGGTTCAGTTTATCAACTAAAATCATAGCCACGCAATGAAACCATCACTCCGCCATTTACAGAATGAATGAGATCTAGTCAACTATCCTTTCTAAGTAGGCTACAAGTAACACCAAACACTTGCTGTAGTTTACCATCATATATTGAAATCATCCATTTATCACGATCCAATTTATTTATAGACATATTCCACCATTCTCACTCATTTAATCTATCAAAACCTTATTCAAATGCCAAAAAAATGTACTATCACGCACTCTTCTCTCCATACTCGTTAACATTTTTACATTTTAGTCATTTAGCAGACGCTCGTATCCCAAGCGACCCACAATTAGTAAGCTCTTACATTGTTATACTTATTCCAGCCCACCTTGGGAATAGAACACACAACCCTGGCGTTGCAAGCACCATTCTCCACCAAACGAGCTACAAGAGTCCTGCTATTTAAACCACACACGCTTCAAATCATACATTCAACATCACCAAACCAAATACTCCGTCGTACCCATTCAATCAACACATCAGCAGTGGAATGTACACTCATAAATGCAGATTGATACTCCATGCCTTGAAATGATAAATAGATTTCCACCAATAGCGCCATTACAATGATTTCTCATCTGACCCTCTGATACAAAATGAAGTTCCCTCACTGTACTACGTTAGCTCTACCATGATAATTATTTCAATTGAACCCTCTATTTGCTTTGTACAATATTATACATTACGTCTGAAACAACATTACTTATGGTCAGTTTATTCCACTATCACATGATCCAACAACGGTATAAACTTAGAAAACCCATATTTATTACTTTCTTCACCCACGACGCATGTCTACGTTTGAGTGAAAAAATATAATACAGACATGGCACTCTAATTATGATTTTGTCATTACCATTTCCAAATCGTCACAACTCCTTATAGAACGTTAGAAAGTTCTATATATTCACATGAAATAATCCCTTCAGTTAGTTTAACAATCCTCATTCAACCCAAATCAGCCTCTCCTTCATTCTCTCAGCGGAACCAAAAAAAAACAGACTGTAATTTCCAAGGACACTGCCGTTCCTGTCCCAGAAAACTCAGACTCTTCCACTACTTTCTACAATAACATCAAGCTCTATTTACCCCTTATAAATACTCTTCTGAGGATATTCTTTATCACCCATGCAATGTTAGTAACTTTCAGTGTTAGTAATTTAAATACTTGCATCAAATCCACTTCTGATAATGTTTTTTTTTTAAATGTAGTTCGCCTTTAAATGTCATTTTTGGTGCTATGATTCAATATGTTACCTGTCATTGGCTCCATCTCCTAGCCCTTTTGCGTAATTCATCCACAGTACTTATTGTGACAGGGCTTGTATAACACGGTTGAGGCCTTGAACCTCTTCCCGACTAACACTTTATGATGAATCTTTCACATCAAAGGCCTTAAACCTATTTTATGAACTTTATGGTGATTGTTTCACATCAAAGGCCTTAAACCTATTTTATGAACTTTATTATGATTCTTTCACATCAAAGGCTTTAAACCTATTTTATGAACTTTTTGATGAATATTTCACATCAAAGGCCTCGAACCTATTTTATTAACTTTATGATGATTCTTTCACATCTGTCATGAACCCTGCGTCCTGAGTCGGTTCCTGCCTATGTTGCCATTTTTTCTGCTCTAAATCTCCTGTTCCTGAAGGTTCTTGAACGCTCCCTGCCTGGTTGCCGGGCGACGTTGCTAGGCGGGAGATCTCCCTATTACCCGCACCTGCATCTCATCAGCGATCTGCACACCTGGTCCTGATCATCACCCTTCATAAGCTCTGACCTGACATCCATTCCCTGCCGGATCGTTAGCCATGAACAGTATGTTTGTCAGCGTATCAGCCTTTGAGTTTCTAGCGTTAGTTTTGTTGTTTTGCACCTTGTTGTCTTGCCGTGTACTTACCTCCGTTTTGTTTCTATCTACAGTCAATCTCCCGGAACCTTCACCCAACCCCTGCCTGGTTGTCGGCGGCTGCCGAGCCATTATTGGATCTGCCACTGCACCTCCACCAACTCATCTCCGCCGCCCGCTCTGTCCCCTGGATTATTCTGCATCGTTTTTTTGAATCTGTTAAATAAATACTCACCTTCGTTTCAACTCACCTTGTCCTGGTCTGCTTCTGGGTTCTGGCTTAGTAAACCGTGACAACATCAAAGGCCTCAAAACTATTTTATGAACTTTATGATGAATCTTTCACATCAAAGGCCTCGAACCTATAGCAAGGATTCAATTTTATAATCTCGTCATGTTGAGGACTCGACCCCCGCATCTTCCTACGTTCGTCTACCAAAGACGTTTATCCCTGAGGACTCGAACCTCGCATCTTTCTACGTTCGTCTACCAAAGACGTTTATCGCTTTTCATAATGATACTACACATCTCTCTATTTCATGAATTCTTCCATGATGATACAACACATCAGAGCTTCATCTATTTTACTCCTATGATGATACTACACATCAGAGCTTCATCTATTTTACTCCTATGATGATACAACACATCAGAGCTCCATCTATTTTACTCCTATGATAATACTACACATCAGAGCTTCATCTATTTTACTCCTATGATGATACTACACATCAGAGTCTCATAACCTAATTTACTCCTATGATGATACTACACATCAGAGCTTCATCTATTTTACTTCTATGATGATACAACACATCAGAGTCTCATAACCTAATTTACTCCCATGATGATACTACACATCAGAGCTTCATATATTTTACTCCTATGATGACACATCACATCAGAGCTTCATCTATTTTACTCCTATGATGATACTACACATCAGAGTCTCATAACCTAATTTACTCCCATGATGATACTACATATCAGAGTCTCATAACCTAATTTACTCCCATGATGATGCTACACATCAGAGTCTCATAACCTAATTTACTCCCATGATGATACTACACATCAGAGTCTCTCTTTACCAATTTATGCTAATTACTATAAACACACCTTGTTTTGAATCATAGCATCATGTCATTGTGTAATTTAATATTTCTCCTTACATCCCTTTACATCATTCAACACCACTCATCGTCCCCATTTAAAAATATTGCTTTTTACAGTTCGTTACAGCTCAGCTTTACCACAGATAAGCAGATTTTGACAGAATTCAAAAAATGAAAGTCTGCTTACCTGTTAGTTGAGCTGTGAACTGCATCCTGTTCATTTAGACGCCAATCTGTTATGATGAGTTTCTCAGGTATCAAAGAATCAAGGATGCAAGGATATTCTTAGACATTCTGTGGAGATTTCAAACCAAGTATTTATTGAATCACAAGCTTGTGGGTTCATCTAACAAACGGACATGGCTTTGCCCTTCGTCAGTTGAACTAACTAGACAAAGAAGACCCTCTATCTTATATAGCCTTTTGGTTCTCATTCCTTTCACATACATTTGACAAGTCTCCATGGGCACTCCCTGTCTTTGATGTTCATCACTTTTTACCCCAAGTCAGTATACTAAACATCACTCATGCTATCCTAAACATCACTAATCTACCTTGACATAATGGAATGTAGACTTCATGGCCCCAAACCACTCATCTCTTAACTCTTCCTCTGTCCTCACAACACTGTGGCATGACATCATTATACCATAAAAACATCATATCACAGGTATTCCTTAAAGAGGTAGGGTTTCAAGTGTCTCCGGAAGGTGGTCAGTGACTCCGCTGTCCTGGCGTCGTGGGGGAGCTTGTTCCACCATTGGGGTGCCAGAGCAGCGAATAGCTTTGACTGGGCTGAGCGGGAACTGTGCTTCCGTAGAGGTAGGGGGTCTAGCAGGCCAGAGGTGGATGAATGTAGTGCCCTCGTTTGGGTGTAGGGTCTGATCAGAGCCTGAAGGTCATGGCTGGTCATGGCTCACATCAACACCATTATCCCAGAAACCCTAGACCTACTCTAATTTGCATACCACCCCAAGAGATCCACAGATGTTGCAATCTCTATTGCACTCCACACTGCCCTTTCCCACCTGGACAAAAGGAACACCTACGTGAGAATGCTATTCATTGACTACAGCTCAGCGTTCAACACCATAATGCCTTCAAAGCTCATCACTAAGCTAAGGACCCTGGGACTAAACACCTCTCTCTACAACTGGATCCTGGACTTCCTGACGGGTCACCACCAGGTGGTAAGGTTAGGTAACAACTAGGGGTGTAACGATTCGTTTTAACAACGATTCGATTTGTATCACGATTCGTGGTTGTCGATACGATTCAAGGACGTTATTGGTTCATTTAGAACGATACAATCCGAAACGATTCAGTGACTTGAAATCGATTCAGTAACCTTTTAGCCAAAAATTCAACCAGTGTGACTGAAATAAATACCTGGATATTGGACAGTGCAGGTAAAGTTTCCTAGATTCCTGTTTCTTGTAAGGACCGCAATGGTGGCTTGATAATTTCTCGCTCGTCGGCTTCTCCTCTGTCGTCCGCCATGCTATGTTTTGTTGTCTTGGCGCCTTTGCGCTGCTGCTGGCGCGATGACGTCACGGACAGGCAGACTGAATCGAGTAATGTTTAAAGCCTTTATCATTAAAAGTGCTAAGAAAAAACATCCATATAAACAGGGGTGCACATAACTTTTTCAGTGAGTTACTCAGGTGAGTACCAGCAGATGGTGTTTGGTACTCACCATATATGTAGCGTGGTCTTAATAAGTGCAGTCTTCTTCACTGTCCTCCTCAGTGCCGCCACCACTGTCCTCCTCAGTGCTGCCATCACTGTCCTCCTCAGTGCTGCCACCACTGTCCTCCTCAGTGCCACCACCACTGTCCTCCTCAGTGCTGCCATCACTGTCCTCCTCAGTGCTGCCACCACTGTCCTCCTCAGTGCCACCACCACTGTCCTCTGCTTCAGCTTCCTGCATGGTAGATGATGAAGATGCTGCAGATGCACCTCCCTGTCCTTGGTTGAGCCTCCGATTAGCTGTCTCCATCCACAGGTCAACAGCAGGCTTTGGGTCAAATGTCTCTGTGGTCTGCTTTGACAGGTGAATGTGCATCAGTGCTGAGAGACGAGCATGTGACAGACAAGATCTGTACTTGGTTTTTATAATGTTGAGATGTGAGAATCCGCTCTCACAAGCTGCACTGCTTAAAGGCAGTGTAAGAGACAGCTTAACCACCTTGTTGATGTTGGAATAAGCATCTGGGTTACTTGTACTTACTATTTGGACCAAGTCATACACAGAAGAGGCTCCCAGGCGTTTTCCTGCCTGCTTTAAGCGCATCCATTCTGTCACAGTGGTATCTTTGTCAAGTTGCAATGTGGCCTCATATTTCTTGAGAATGCTGCAAACTGTTGTGTTTCCAAAACTGTGGAGGTCTTGCATTTCCTGAGGCCATGTTGAAGGATCAAATACTAAGAAATGATCACATGACTTGAGGGAGTCATATCTGATTTCAAACTCTTCAATTAACCCCCTGAGTATTGTCTCTGTCAGCATCAGCATTGGAAACAGTGTGTGCCCTATGGCTTTCACCATCAAGCAGAAGTGTGAACTGTCCAATGGCCACCATGAGTTCATCCTTACATTCTCCAATGGTCAGCTTTTCCTTCTGAAACCTAATGGATGTGGTGTTCAAAATGTTGCAAATGTCAAGCATGTTTGACAGAAAGCACTGAAAACGCTCTGTGCAGATATGCTGCAAGTCACTGTTATCACTCGTAACCAGTTGCATTTTAATGGCTGGCAATAGTCTTGATATTTTTAACAGTGTTTCATGCCTCCATGCAGACCATCTGATATTATGAAACTTTCCCAGTTTCACAAAGGAGATCCCATTTTCTTCACATTGCTTATTCAGTGCAGCAGTTTTTTTTGCTCCACCTTTTTGTAAATAAAACTGCAGCAGCTTGACCACAGAGCGATTAAATGTCTCACAGTAAGGAACGTTGCGATCAGCTGATTTCGCGCAATTCTCCAGTGTGTGTGCGGTGCACAGAATGTGCACAAGGGAGTCTCCAACCGCAGCAAGTTGCCGGAGTTTTGGCACAACGCCGTTGTAGATACCCACGTTGACAGCAGCAGTCTGTGCACACAGCGACCAACTTTGTTGTCCAGTCATCCAAGCCTGTGTCCTGGAAAAGTCTCACAAGTCCGTCTGTTATGGCCTGTGCGGTTCGGTCAGCACCCAATTCAATCAGTCCAATAAAGTCCGAAGTAAACTCTCCGTTGCTGGACACAGACACACTGTAAACGATTTCCTGCTCAGTTTTTGTGATGTCCTCAGATCCATCAAAAAGCAGCCCACAAAAATTCAGCAGACTGCAACTTGGCTCGTAACTCCCCGCTGATGGTGTGAGCGATGCTCTGCATGATCCGTGTGCCCTCTTCACGTGAATGATATGCACCTCCGACATTTACTTCTAGCCGCTTCAGTAAAGGAACATCCTCAGAATAGGAAGACATGGGACGTGCGTGTTTAGCTTTATGGAAGGCGAGGAGAAAAATATTAAACAGAGCTTGCCGCTGTTCTTCATTCAGCTTGTCTCGCCATCTGGCAAGTGGGCGACTGGACATTTATTCTCGGCTAGCTTGTTTAGCAATGGCTTGCGCTACATTCGTGTGCTCCTTGCTCTTTTCATGTTTGTCAAATAAAGGATGGTTGAAATTCTTTGAGCCTTTATAAAATGCACCTGTTTTGTCTGCTAGATGTGGATTTGAGTGGCAAATCTTGCACCACATTTCAGTGCGCTCATCGTTAGCTTCAAGCCACTGCACATCTTGGAGCCACTTTTCCGAAAAAAGTATTTTCTTCGGCTCTGGCTCCAGTTGGCGTTTCTTTGTAGGTGGCGAAACGCCAAAGAAGCTGCTTAATGTCTGTTGCTTTTTGGACATCCCTGACAGTAGTTGACAAGCAACATGTCATGTGTAAGGTTAGATGAGAAGATCGGTCAAGTACGCAAAGGCGCGTAGTAACACAAGTGGCATTACGCATTCCTGATTTTTGTCGCGCTTGCGTACCTGCGTACCAGTTATGTGCACCCCTGCATATGAAATCTGACGTGCTTAAATCCAATGGGTTATTTCCTAGCATCGATACAATCGATTTATTACATTTTAAAACGATGTTAGATCAATATATGTTGTCCAAAAGGCCAACTCGCCGAGCACAGATCGATGTAGTTGGATCATAGAAATATAAATCGATACATCGATGTAGTAGATGGATCGTTACAACCCTAGTAACAACACATCTGCCATGCTGATCCTCAACACGGGGGCCCCTCAGGGGTGCGTGCACAGTCCCCTCCTGTACTCCCTGTTCACCCATGACTGCATGGCCAGGCATGACTCCAACACCATCATTAAGTTTGCAGACAACACAACAGCGGTAGGCCTGATCACCAACAACGATGAGACAGCCTATTGGGAGGAGGTCAGAGACCTGGCCGTATGGTCAAGACAAAGTGGTCAAGACAAAGGAGATGATTGTGGACTACAGGAAAAAGAAGAGGACAGAGCACGCCCCCATTCTCATCGACGGGGCTGTAGTGGAGCAGGTTGAGAGCTTCAAGTTCCTTAGTGTCCACATCACCAAGAAACGATCATGGTCCAAACACACCAAGACAGTCGTGAAGAGGGCACAACAAAGCCTATTCCCCCTCAGGAGACTGAATAGATTTGTTCTACAGCTGCACCATCGAGAGCATCCTGACTGGTTGCATCACTGCCTGATATGGCAACTGCTCGGCCTCCGACCGCAAGGCACTACAGAGGGTAGTGCGTACGGCCCAGTACATCACTGGGGCCAAGCTTCCTGCCATCCAGGACCTTTATACCAGGCGATGTCAGAGGAAGGCCCTAAAAATTGTCAAAGACTTCAGCCACCCTAGTCATAGACTGCTCTCTCTGCTACCGCATGGCAAGCGGTACCGGAGTGCCAAGTCTAGGTCCAAAAGGCTTCTTAATAGCTTCTACCCCTAGCCATAAGACTCCTGAACAGCTAATCAAATGGCTACCTGAACTATTTGCATTGTCCCCCTCTTTTACGCTGCTGCTACTCTCTGTTTATTATCTATGCATAGTCACTTTAATGTACATATTACCTCAATTACCTCGACTAACCTGTGCCAACACATTGACTCAGTACAGGTATCCCTTGTATTTAGCCTCGCTCCTGTTATTTTACTGCTGCTCTTTCATTATTTTATTTATTATTATTTTTTACTTAACACTTATTTTTTGTTAAAACTGCGTTGTTGGTTAAGGGCTTGTAAGTAAGCATTTCACTGTAATGTCTACACCTGTTGTATTCCGCGCATGTGACAAATACAATTTGATTTTATTTTATTTTGTTGATATCTAGGCATAGTGTAAATTGTATTGATTGATTCTGTAATTTCTTTCATATAGCCACCTTTAAATTGCCTATTGTCTTCAACTTTGAAGAGATGTATTAACCAACACATTTGAATACTGTATTGCATGTTTTATGTATTTTTCTTTCAATGCCAATAAACCATCATAAAATACGTTTTTTTTCCCGTGACATCGCGTAAAAATGTTATAGGATGTGTATTCATTAGGGAGAAATAGGATTTGCCCGGGGCAAATGATACAACAGGACAAATAAATGTGCTCAGAAATTACGCACTCTGTCCGCAGTAAGGAACTCGTCACCATAGAAATCGAATCTAGATTATAATTCTATACGCGTCACAATGCCCAATAACATACATTCTAATTCCTAATTCTGTGTGTATCACTCAGAGGTTAAGTTATTCACAATCACAACCAACCTACAGTATATCTATAGCAAACGCGCATTCTTCATTCAAGTCAATCAATATTTTTTATTGTTCTCAGTAAGGTAAGTAGGTCTTCCCATAATGAGAATGACCGATATTGCACGCTTTCGACATTTGAGAAAAATAACGTTACTTGGATCATATCGAATCTATTAGATATACAACCAATTTATCGACAATCTAAGATGACTTGCTTCCTCATCATAATTAAGATCTCATTAATCTCATCTGCATTTTCATTGTTTATATTGCATGGTCTTGTTCTATGTAAGGTATAATGTATATTCTTCCCATTTAGATAACTTTTTCCAGCATGAATTAATAAAAGATAGATGTACTGCTGTAGACATATGGTGTTGGGTACTGTGCTCAGTAACCCTCGCTCTTTCTGCAGGGTTTTGGCCAACAACAATTAATAATCAATAAGGCCTCATCACTCTCCATGTAGGAGCAGTAAGTTTTTGCCATGAACCAATTCATATCACTCTCTGATTGCCACATTCTAACTGGTTTAGTCACTAATTGAAGACTCTATTGCAGAAAATGCTCAAGAGGCAATTCTGTATGCTGAAAGCCCAGGGAAGGCTCCCACTGGACCTACCTCTGAGACCAATGAAGGACTGGCTCCTGGCAGGGAAAAGAGTCTTCCTGGAGTAAGTGCAGTGTTCTCAGACTATTTTTAAATACGAAGTACGAAACTTTATACTTCATTTAGGTAACTTGAGTTTATCACATCAGTACACAAGGCCAAATAATAACCTGAATGTATCAAAATATATTAGATGATAGCAATAGTTTGATAGATAGTGTAGACAGACACAGTCTGATACATTTCCATATTCACATGAAGGCGTGAGGCAGAGACATGGAAGAGATGGAGGAAGGTCTCTGTAGCTGAATTGGTGAGGACTATGTAGAGCAAACAGTACACCCACTGTAAAGCACTTCAAATATCAGCAAGCTCATTTTTGTACCCAGAGAAAAACAATAGCTATCAGTTCAAATTCATAATTTTTCCCATCATTTCAATGATGGACCAGTGTCCAGTCTCACCTGGTACATCAACAGTCTTTTAATGACATATTATGTTGTTACATAGACTTGGGATGCAAAGAGGGGCCTGGAATTACAGGAAACAGAGACAGAGATAGTTATCCTGCTCAGTGGCCAGAGAGTTCAGGATGAATTAAGGATACCAAATGTCATCGTGGACACTGCTACCGACGGAGACATCCAGCTTCTGAAAGAGGAGCGTTTGAAGTTAATCCGAAAATTCTATGATATGATTGCAGAACTACCAAAGGTAAGGAACAAGAAGCCTGTTTCGTAAGTGTCTTTCCAAGTTGGGTGTATCAGAGTTGTCTCAAACTGGACAATATTACAAATGAGCTTCTATACATTTTGACTTTAGATGTCTGTGGTATGTTTTGTGAAAAAGGACAGATATTGTTTTGTTCTTACTCTTTCATTGCTCTGCATTGTCTATTTAGTCCTATTTCGGATCCACTGAGAGCCTTCCTGAGATGTGTGGCAGAGGTCCTGAGGTGTGTAGTAGAGTGCCTGAGGTGTGCAGCAGAGGTCCTGAGGTGAGAAGCGGAGGTCCTGAGGTGAGGTGCAGAGGTCCTGAGGTGTGCAGCATAAGTTCACAGGTGTGCAGCACAGGTCCTGAGGTGTGCAGTGGAGTGCCTGAGGTGTCAAATGCAGTGGGAGAGGTGTCAAGTGACACAAAGAAGACAGAGGCTACTGGAGCCCTTCGGAACACTGGAAATGGCCTGAGAAAGGTGGTGCAGCTATCCAATGAGAGCCGTCCTGAGGTGTGCAGCAGTCCTGAGGTGTGCATCAGAGTGCCTGAGGTGTTCAGTGGAGGTCCCGAGGTATGCAGTGGAGTGCCTGACATGTGCAGTGGAGTGCCTGAAGTGTTCAATGGAGGTCCTGAGGTGTGCAGGGGAAGTCCTGAGGTGTTCAGTGAGGTGCCTGAGGCACCAAACGCAGTGGAAGAGGTGTCCAGTGACAAAAAGAAGACAGCGGCTGCTGAAAACCTTCTGGACACTGAAAATGTCCTTAGCAATGTTGTGAACCCCAAAGGGTGGCTGAAGGAGGGCTGGGAAGATCAGCTGCACCAAGACTTCACTAATATGATTGCAAAACTCCCAAAGGTAATGAACAAGAAGCCTGTTTTGTAAATGAAAGGTCTAGCATCTTTGAAAGTTGGGTGTATCAGGGTTGTCTCAATCTGGACAATATTATAAATTAGCTACTATAATCTTAGACTTTGGATGTCTGTGGTATGTTTTTTGAAAAACGACAGATGTGTTGTTCTTGCTCTTTCATTACGCTGCATTGTCTGTTTAGTCCTATTTCGGATCCACCGAGAGCCTTCCTGAGGTGTGCAGCAGAGGTCCTGAGGCCTCAAACGCAGTGGAAGAGGTGTCCAGTGACAAAAAGAAGACAGCGGCTGCTGAAAACCTTCTGAACACTGGAAATGGCCTCAGCAAGGTGATGCAGCTATCTACTGAGAGCTGTCCTGAGGTGAGCAGCGGAGTGACCGAGGCGTTGAACTCAGTGGCAAAGGTGTCCAGCGAAACAAAGAAGCGGAAGAAAAATGGCGTTCTGCGATTCTTCCGACGTGTGTTGAAGTTCTTCACATGCACCATCAGCCTCCCCAAAGAGGAGTGACTCAAGCACAAACACACACACACACAACTCTGGGCCACACTCTGCATCTGAATTTCTCCACCATCTCCACCTTTCCTTTGAACTGCCTAGTTTTAATAATAAAAATAAAGGGGATCTGAACCCCAACAAAAAAACTGGTTTCATTAGTGTTTTTCATATAACTTGAAATTCATAATGCTTGAAATAACATTTTTATTAATTAATTATCCAGACTATTAAGCTGTTTGAGAAGTACTTATTAAGTACTTATTAATCACAGTATTACTGCATTACACACTAGTAAATATGTACGAAATCATTTGAGACACTTTGCATATTAATGTAAGTTTGTGGTTGAATGGCTCTACTGTGGGATATGTTCCTGATCAAAACCAAATCAAACTTTATTTTCAGAGCACATTTCTTACAGATTATGCATTTCAAAGTGCTTAGCAAATAAAATAAAAGGTTAGAAAGACACAAATAGGTTTTATAAATGAGACAAATTAAAATAGTAAAACAATAACAGTGGACATGAGAGACTAATGCATTAAAATAAATGAAAATAAATAAGATATATACAATAGATAGTATGACTAAGCAGAAGCATGGCTAAAAAGGTATGTCTTAAGCTCTTCAAACTGTCTACAGTTTCTGAGGCCCTCAGATCCTCCGGCAGGCTGTTCCAAAGGCCAGGACCATAGTGGCTGAAGGCAGCCTCACCAAACGTTTTGGTTCTCACCTTTGGATTAACTAAAAGAGGATCTGAGTGACCGACCGGGCACATACAGTATCTTAAAAGCATGTCAGACATGTATTCAGGTGCAGGGCCACGTAGTACTTTAAAAATCCCATACAGCTATTTTAAAATAAATTATAAAACTACAGGCAACATTTACATTTACATCTACGTCATTTAGCAGACACTCTTATCCAGAGCGATTTACAAATTGGTGCATTCAACTTGGGATAGCAAGTGGGACAACCACTCTTTATTTTCATTTTTATGGGGTGGGTGGGGGTGGGGGGGGGGGGGGGGGGGGTGGGGGGGGGGGGGGGTAGAATGATTACTTTTATACTATTCCAGGTTGTTATGATGAGTTTCTCAGGTATCAAAGAATCAAGGATGCAAGGATATTCTTAGACATTCTGTGGAGATTTCATACCAAGCATTTATAGAATCACGAGCTTGTGGGTTCATCTAACAAACGGACATGGCTTTGCCCTTCGTCAGTTGAACTAACTAGACAAAGAAGACCCTATATCTTATATAGCCTTTTGGTTCTCATTCCTTTCACATACATTTGGCAAGTCTCCATGGGCACTCCCTGTCTTTGATGTTCATCACTTTTTACCCCAAGTCAGTATACTAAACATCACTCATGCTATCCTAAACATCACTAATCTACCTTGACATAATGGAATGAAGACTTTATGGCCCCAAACCACTCATTTCTTAACTCTTCCTCTGTCCTCACAACACTATGGCATGACATCATTATACCATAAAGGTCATACATATTACCACGAGGTCATACATATTGTAGATACTATTGTTTTCGTTGATAATAACCCCAATATCAAACCATCCTGTGGCCTCCACCTGCCAGTAGAAACGTCCAGTAGATAAACCCTTGGTACAATGCACAGACAGGGATCTTGTACAAATTGATGGATCAATCCATTTATTTGATTCTTCCCCTCTGGTAGCTTCGTTTCCTATGCTAACACCGTCCCCACTGTTAGCATTGTTAGCTTCGTTTCCTATGCTAGCACCATCCCCACTGTTAGCATTGTTAGCTTCGTTTCCTATGCTAGCACTACTTTGACTGTTAGCATTGTCCTCTCTCCACAACACTGTCCTCCTATCCTCAGACAGCCTCAGGTCAATGTGTGCAGAATCTGGGTCCAGGGTGAGCTCACTGGAATCTGTAGAAAACACACATGCACAATGAGGAGCCAGGGAAATAAGAAAGTTAAATGTTTTTCTGTTTAGCTGACGGTACTTTCTCATTGTTTTAAAGGAAATGTCAAACTGAAGAAACCCTGTATATCATATTACACATCAGTCAGACTCACATTTCCTCAGGCCTGGTTTGATCCTGCACTCTCCACACAAGTCCACACTGTATTGTTTTAATAGAAATAGTTCATGTCAAGAAATAATCATAATATGCAGAGGAATATTAAAGGAATATTAAAGTAACTAAATAGTGTACACATAACATATTACACTAACTTGAGTTTATCCAGTCTACAGTGTGGTCCTCCAGTCTAGCAGAGAGCAGCTTCACTCCAGAGTCTCCTGGGTGATTGTAGCTCAGGTCCAGTTCTCTCAGGTGGGAGGGGTTTGACCTCAGAGCTGAATCCAGAGAAGCACAGCCTTCCTCTGTGACCAGACAACCAGACAGCCTGCAGAGAACAGTTGGAATGAGTTAGGGTGCCATACTCAATTCAAAAGGGTTTGCTTACATCAATATGTGAGCCTCTCACCCCAAAACCTGCAAGGCACAGCGAGGGTCCCCCAGTGCAGCAGAGAGTCGCTCCACTCCTGAATCCCCCAAGTCGTTGTCTCTCAGGTCCAGCTCTATCAGGGTTGAGTTTGAACACAGGACAGAGGACAGGGACTCACAGGATAACTCTGATAGATTACACTGCCTCAGTCTAAGAGATGAATGAGAGAGATAGCAGGAGAAACAGAGAGAGAGAGAGAGAGAGAGAGATTGAAATTTGAATTTGGTTTTATCCAAATACCTGTGCACAGAAATATAGAATGTTAAATAAAACTGTATGTATGTATACCACACTTTACATTTTTTATTTTTTTTTTTTTTTTTTTTTACAGCATCATCATTTCTCACCCCTGTTTCTGTATCTGACAGTGTGGATCCTCCAGTCCAGCAGAGAGCAGCTTCAGTCCCATGTCGCCCAGGGTGTTGCAGCTCAGATGCAGTTCCTCCAACTGGGAGGCTGCTAGAGCAGGGGACAAACTTCCACAGGAAGTGACCTCACAACGGACAAGTCTGGCGTGAGAGAATATGGAATTAAAAGGGGCTGTATGGATTGACACGATTCGAAACACTTGTTGTCGTAAATATCGCACCTCAGTATCTTCAGTTCACAGTGTGGACTCATAAGCCCAGTGGAGATCCCCTCCACCCCGGTGTCTGTCAGTTTGTTGTCGCTGAGGTCCAGCTCTCTCAGATGGCTGTTCTCTGACGCCAGAGCTGAAGCCACAATTTCACCGCAGCTCTCGTCGAGCCAACACCCAGGAAACCTATGGATTACAACAAAGTGGATCATCCTTCTACACTTTGTGGACTTACATGCTTTAGTCTCTCTTACGGAGTGTAATCGTAGTAAACAAGTTTACAGAAGAGTCTTTTAAATTGACTTCAAACAGCTAAACACTTGGCTGACTTCCCCTGTTCCGTCCCCTAACATCCCTTAGGTGCCGTTGTTGCATTGCTAGTTGCCAGCAGAAGAAGAAGCTGTAGATCCATCCATTCATGTCACAAACGGCTTCCGTTTCTATTTTTCTTCCACTTTACTAAGAAGCTTTTTCTTGGTTTGCTCTTTTTTTTGTTTTGTTTACTAATAATTGCTCACCTTAGTGTGTGCAGCTGACTGTAAGATTGATTCAGTGCAGCAGTTAGCACCTCCAGCTCAGTTGTTGAAAACCCTTGGATATGACTGATGTCTAGTGACTCTAGTCTGTTGTTGGGACTTGCCAGCGCGTCTATGAAGGGCTTCTGGTTCTCCAGCTGGCTGTAGATTATGCTGAGTTCTCTCAGGTGTGAGCCAGGCATTTGGATAGCTGATGCCAAAATTTCAGCGCAGTCGTCTGTGAAATAGCAGGCCACTAGCCTTAAGAGGGGAAAACAAAGGGCTTATAAAGGACATAAAAAAAAGTGTAAATTATACTAATAGTCGTAAGTGACTACGGTAATCTACCAATCTTAGGAAAGTAAATGGAGGCAGGTAGCTTAGTGGGTAAGAGCGTTGTGCCAGTAACCGAAAGGTCGCTGTTTCTATTCCCCGAGCCGACTAGGTGAAAAATCTATCTGTACCCTTAAGCAAGGCACTTAACCCTAATTGCTCCTGTAAGTCGCTCTGGATAAGAGCGTCTGCTAAATGACGTAAATGTAAATTCACTATCATCTGAACTTACATAGCCTTCCTGCAGTATCTAACTATTGGGAGGAGTCTGCTACGGCCCTGACTTGACGTGTTGTATTTTCTCGTGTCAAATTCATCCAGCACCTCCTCTGACATCAACAGCATGTACGCCAGCGCCGAGCACTGAGCAGGTGTCAGTTCAATCTTGGAGAGACTTTGGGAGGTCAGGAACTTTAGAATTTCATTCACCAGGGAGTTGTCCTTCAGCTCAATCAAACAGTAGAGGAGATTGATACACCTCTCTGAGGAAACAAACCATTCAGTCGATAACTTGACCTTGATGTATTGGATGGTATTCTGGATACTCTCTTTGTCTCCCTCTGTCTGGAGCTGTAGGCATTTCAAGAGGATCTGATTGGACTCCAGTGAGATGCCCAGAAGGAAGCGGAGGAAGAGGTCCAGGTGGCCGTTCTTGTTGTGGAACGCTTTATCCACTGCACACCTGTGTAAGTCATGCAATGTATCCAGCTTTCCGAAATATAGTGAAACCCATGGTGAAATACATGGCAAACCATTGGCATGACAATGGGAAACATAGAGTGCTGCGAAGAACTCCTGAATGCTGAGATGCACAAAGCTATACAACTTCACTCTAAACATTGGGTCCTCCTCTCTGAAGATCTCTGTGCACATCCCTGAGCCCAAAAAGGCTTCATTGATATCAATATCACACTCTCTCAAATCTTCTTCAGAAAACACCAGATTGCTCTTTAACAGGTTATGGGAGGCTAGTTTTCCAAGTTTCAAAATGATCTATACGTCAGACTCTGACAGTTTCCGAAGGTCTGTTTCATTTTTCCCATGCTTCTTGTTCTCCAGGTTTGTCAGAGTGAGTAGGAAACAAATGTACATCTCAGTCAGAGTTTTAGGGACTTCTTCAGAACAGGATCCTCTCAACATGTTCCCAAGAACCATGGCAGTAATCCAACAGAAGACCGGAATGTGGCACATGATGAAGAGACTCCTCGATGTCTTTATGTGTGAGATGATTTTGCTGGACAGGTTCTCATCATCACTGAATCTCTTCTTGAAGTATTCTTCTTTCAGTGGGTCGTTGAATCCCCGAACTTCTGTTACACGGTCAAAACAGTCGGAGGGTATCTTATCAACTGCTGCTGGTCGGGAGGTTATCCAGAGGAGAGCAGAAGGAAGCAGATTCCCCTTGATGAGGTTTGTCAGCAGCACGTCCACTGATGTTGTCTTGGTTACATTAGACAACCTCTTGTTGTTATGGAAATCCAGTGGAAGTTGGCTTTCATCCAGACCATCCAAGATGAACACGACTTTGCAGTCGACCACCTTCTTTGTGTCTTCCATATCTGAAAGTTCAGGGTGGAAGTCACTCAGCAGCTCCAACAGACTGTACTGGTCGTCTTTGTTTCGATTCAAATCCCTGAATGGAAGGGTGAAGACGAAATCTACATCCTGATTGGCTCGTCCTTCTGCCCAGTCAAGGATGAACTTCTGCACCGAGACTGATTTTCCGATGCCAGCGATACCCTTCGTCAGCAGAGTTCTGACGGATGCCTCTTGTTGGAATATGGATTTGAAGACGTCATTGCAGTTGATTGCATGGTCTTGAAATGCTTTGGTCCGAGCCGTATCGTCCATCTTCAAAACCTCGTGCTCTCTGTTCTCCCCTTCACTCTCTGTGATGTAGAGCTCTGGGTAGATCTTGTTGAGCAACGTTGGATCTCCACGTTTTGCAATGCCCTCAAAGATGTTCCCAGACTTCTTCCTCATGTTGGACTTGAGGTTGTTTTTCACTCCTCTCAGGCCTACTTCTAATCAGGAGAACAGGAGAGATATTGAGTAGTTTGTTAGTCCCAGTTTGCCGTTCTAGTGTCTGTAATATGTCACTTTTCACACAAAGTTAGTTTTCTATAGTTCTAATCAGAGTTTGATTATTTGTTACATTGTATTTTTTTTCCATTTGGTCTGGTTGTGTTCACATTGCCAAATGTCAAAGGAATGAAATTGCCTAAACGAAACCATGTGTTCTTCATGCAGGTTGACTCATCATGGGTTGTTTGGTACAGTACTTAACCTACACCCAATGTAGACGGTGCTAAATAGCCTAATAATGAGAAGATTTGCAAGGTCAATTCATGATGTTTGCATATTCACTTTAAATAGGATCAAGTTTACGTCACTGCTGTGTTTTAAATGGCGCAAAACGCAGACGAAAATTCAACTATAATGGGGATTCACATTCTGTCTTATTTTAGTAGAGCTGTATCTGTTCATCTCAAATAAGTACAGAGGTTTGGTTCACTGAAAATCATTTTTGAGAATGTGCACATTTCTGTGTGACTCACCAATAGCTGGATGACTTGTCTCTGGAGAGAGACAGGAAACAGTCAAGCTCTTAATAAAAAAAAAAGAAATACCCTCTATTATCTTCGTAAATATCTTTATGATCTTCGGTCGTAAAATAATAAACGGAGAAATAAAGTTTCTCACCAGCGCCATGTGAACTCATAGTGATATTAATGTTAACTGGATCCCTCACCATTGCAGCCAACAAGCTGGAGTGCAGCGACATTAGAACATGAAGAGTTGGGTTGACAACATTAACGGAGGCTCATATAATTGAAAAGAGACTTAATCTAAAGACACTCACCACACTCAGCCTAAGTTTTCGTTGTCTGATGAAAGTGTTCTTTGTCTCTGATTAAATGTTCACTTCCCTCATGACCTCATTTGTAGGCAGGTTTTAATGTCTATGCTTTCTTGCAACACCTGCCAATGCCAACTCATAAATTGTAGTGTCGCAATATCAAAGGTCAAATGCGATAATATAGCCTTGGCACCCCCTTTTAAGGTTAATAATTAATTTGGAGTTACTGAAGGCTTAGCAACACCAGTCAATATACAAGCCATAGACTGTTCACTCTGCTACCGTCCGGCAAACTGTAGCGGAGCATCGGCTCTATGAGCCTGTCCGACAGCTTCTACCCCCAAGCCAGAAGACTGCTAAATAGCCAGAAGACTGCTAAATAGTTAATTAAATGGTTACCCACTGACCCTATCTTGCATTGACTCTATGCACACTCACTATATATACACACTACATACACTCTCATTAGACTATATATACACACTATATACACACTCACTAGACTATATATACACACACTTGACTATATATACATACTATATATACACACTATATACACACTATATACACACTCACTAGACTATATATACACACTATATACAGTGGGGGAAAAAAGTATTTAGTCAGCCACCAATTGTGCAAGTTCTCCCACTTAAAAAGATGAGAGAGGCCTGTAATTTTCATCATAGGTACACGTCAACTATGACAGACAAATTGAGAATTTTTTTCTCCAGAAAATCACATTGTAGGATTTTTTATGAATTTTTTTGCAAATTATGGTGGAAAATAAGTATTTGGTCAATAACAAACGTTTCTCAATACAGTGGGGAAAAAAAGTATTTAGTCAGCCACCAATTGTGCAAGTTCTCCCACTTAAAAAGATGAGAGAGGCCTGTAATTTTCATCATAGGTACACGTCAACTATGACAGACAAATTGAGAATTTTTTTGGCATATGATGGTGGAAAATAAGTATTTGGTCAATAACAAAAGTTTCTCAATACTTTGTTATATACCCTTTGTTGGCAATGACACAGGTCAAACGTTTTCTGTAAGTCTTCACAAGGTTTTCACACACTGTTGCTGGTATTTTGTCCCATTCCTCCATGCAGATCTCCTCTAGAGCAGTGATGTTTTGGGGCTGTCGCTGGGCAACACAGACTTTCAACTCCCTCCAAAGATTTTCTATGGGGTTGAGATCTGGAGACTGGCTAGGCCACTCCAGGACCTTGAAATGCTTCTTACGAAGCCATTCCTTCGTTGCCCGGGCGGTGTGTTTGGGATCATTGTCATGCTGAAAGACCCAGCCACGTTTCATCTTCAATGCCCTTGCTGATGGAAGGAGGGTTTCACTCAAAATCTCACGATACATGGCCCCATTCATTCTTTCCTTTACACGGATCAGTCGTCCTGGTCCCTTTGCAGAAAAACAGCCCCAAAGCATGATGTTTCCACCCCCATGCTTCACAGTAGGTATGGTGTTCTTTGGATGCAACTCAGCATTCTTTGTCCTCCAAACATGACGAGTTGAGTTTTTACCAAAAAGTTATATTTTGGTTTCATCTGACCATATGACATTCTCCCAATCCTCTTCTGGATCATCCAAATGCACTTCAGACGGGCCTGGACATGTACTGGCTTAAGCAGGGGGACACGTCTCGCACTGCAGGATTTGAGTCCCTGGCGGCGTAGTGTGTTACTGATGGTTGGCTTTGTTACTTTGGTCCCAGCTCACTGCAGGTCATTCACTAGGTCCCCCCGTGTGGTTCTGGGATTTTTGCTCACCGTTCTTGTGATCATTTTGACCCCACGGGGTGAGATCTTGCGTGGAGCCCCAGATCGAGGGAGATTATCAGTGGTCTTGTATGTCTTCCATTTCCTAATAATTGCTCCCACAGTTGATTTCTTCAAACCAAGCTGCTTACCTATTGCAGATTCAGTCTTCCCAGCCTGGTGCAGGTCTACAATTTTGTTTTTGGTGTCCTTTGACAGCTCTTTGGTCTTGGCCATTGTGAAGTTTGGAGTGTGACTGTTTGAGGTTGTGGACAGGTGTATTTTTTTCTGATAACAAGTTCAAACAGGTGCCATTAATACAGGTAACGAGTGGAGGACAGAGGATCCTCTGAAAGAAGAAGTTACAGGTCTGTGAGAGCCAGAAATCTTGCTTGTTTGTAGGTGACCAAATACTTATTTTCCACCATAATTTGCAAATAAATTCATTAAAAATCCTACAATGGGATTTTCTGGATTTTTTTTCCTCAATTTGTCTGTCATAGTTGACGTGTACCTATGATGAAAATTACAGGCCTCTCTCATCTTTTTAAGTGGGAGAACTTGCACAATTGGTGGCTGACTAAACACTTTTTTCCCCCACTGTACTTTGTTATATACATACTCACTAGACTATATATACACACTATATACACACTGACTAGACTATATACACACTATATACACACTCACTTGACTATATGCACACTATATACACACACACTTGACTATATATACACACTATATACACACTCACTAGACTATATATACACTCACTAGACTATATATACACACACTTGACTATATATACACACTATATACACACTGACTGGACTATACTGTGTATGCAGACTATATACACACTCACTCACACACTACACTGACACTCACACAAAACCCACACACATTCACATAAACCAGAGGAGGATAGGGGAGGAGGAGGAGGATAGGGGAGGAGGAGGAGGAGGAGGGAAGGGGAGGAGGACAGAGGAGGAGGAGGATAGGGGAGGAAGAGGAGGGAAGGGGAGGAGGAAAGAGGAGGAGGAGGATAGGGGAGGAGGAGGATAGGGGAATAGGAGGAGGAGGATAGGGGAGGAAGAGGAGGATAGGGTAGGAGGAGGAGGAGGAAAACACTCCAGGCCATTCTTGAACGTCTTCAACTAGATGCTAGATAGAAAGTATAACGGAGCTTTATATTTTATATATATATTATATAGATTTTATATTTTCAAATAAATGCCCTTTTTTCCGTCCCTCAAATTGATTTTGATGAGACAAATCGAACAACTTT
>NW_028163240.1:0-6000 GCF_964263955.1 Coregonus lavaretus | reverse complement strand
ACCTTAGGCGAATTACACGAGGGGGCAGAGCAGCCATGCAAACTGATTGAAGGCCACTGGAGAAAGTTACTGAGTTATTCTGCCCAGATCAATCTGTTATAGAGAGGCATTACTGGAGCTGGGAGAGGGGAAGAAAGCGGCGGACGGGGGAAATCGGTACCCTGCACTCAGCTCCAAAGCTTCCCCTGTGGTCCTGGGATGAGGTGGGAGTGGGATGAGCATGGGGGGCGCAGGGATCACCTTTACATCTCAAACTGTCAAAGGAGATTTTCAACAAAATGAGGTTTACCCCCCAAGTCAGGGGCAGTCCCAAATGAACCCTTACACGCCCCTTAGCACATGCTAATCCCCTTCTACTGCTGCAGTGGGTATACTGGACACAGGTGGCTTCCTCTCATTGTCTCCTCTCCTTCATCTTCACCTACAAGGAAGGAGATGAGGAAGTGGGAGCTAATTGAGATGCATCCATTGACAGACCTATGTTGTATTGGTAATTGACAGGCCAGCTCCAGCTCCATAGACCCCCAAGTGGACCAGAGTGGGTGGGTGGGGAAGTGATGTGACTAGAAGTGTGCGGCAGATCGAGAGGAAGTTCACTACCCACAACAGGAAGTTACATAACTGTGCCAGGAGGTGCATAGGCTTGTGGGACAAAGCTTAAAAACAGATAAAGAGGATAGGAGGATATGACTAAGGATGTACCTCTTTAGACCAATGTACTCTGGAGTCACTGAGAACATTGCGTCAATGCTAAAACACTACATTTCTACTACAAGGACGAAAAAGTGTTTTAGAGATAAGATGATGAATCAGGATTTATCCATGTGTAATCCCAGGGGAAAGCATTTTGAATCAATTCTGCTCTCTTAAAACCCTCAGTGATATGATTACATGAACAGAAGTTGTCCATTTCTTATCTTTCCTGTTAGATAATCTCTCATGTTCTTTTGGATCTAACTCTTATGTAACTAACTGATTAATAGTACTATATGTGAAAATGGTTATTCTTGGTTTGAAAGTGAGTAGGTGTAGTGCTGAACTGACTAACATTTGTTACAGCTCATTTTTGTTTTTGATCAATCTTAAAATATAAGCTGATGCTTTGTTTTTGGTTCCTTCAGAATACGACTGGTGGCAAGAAAATCTGGCCATGGTTTCACAATTCTGAAAATATCAAGCATCTACAGACGAGGACTCTGGGGTGTCTATGTACGACAGATGTTGGAATACAGAGAGTGCAGATGAGGGAAAGTATATGGAGATAAACAATGTGTGTAAGGGAAACGTGACCAGAAACTAGTCTCCATAGAGAGGAGAATGATGGGTTGTGATAGTGAATGTTGTCGTCGTGTTCTCACCATGATGACTGCCACTCCTGCTGTGGTTGTGCTGTGCTTTGGCGCTGTGTTGAAGTGTGTCCTCAGTTTACCTGACACCTCCATCTTCATGTTGTTCTCCATGTTGTCATCCTGCAGAGACACACACATATTCTCCTTTATGGTGTCACACACACACACACACACACACACACACACATCACACACACCACAAAAGTCCACAAGACAAGTTACCGTGACCCAGGGGTGAGAGAGGATGTCCTGTGCCGTGTAGCGAGCCTCCACGTTCACCTGCAGCATCCGCCCAATCAGCTCCTAGAAAACACATCAGGTCATGGTGACATCATCAGTGGTGACTTCTTCAGAGTCCAGTCTCTCTCTCAAGTCATGTCATCGCAACCTTAACTTGACATGTTGACAGTGAGAACATTGTAGAAGTGTCACAGAAGCACTGTTTGGCTACGTTCACTGTGCCTCCAACCAGGGTTGTATTCATTAGGGCTTACCATAACAAAACGTACCAAAATATTTTGTAACGGAAAACGAAAATGAGTCAGTCCATTTTCTTCTATTCCGGTAACTAATGAAGAAAACATGTACTGTCCTGTAAAAAAGTAATCTACAGTGGCTTGTGGAAGTATTCACCCCCCTTGGCATTTTCCTATTTTGTTGCCTTACAACCTGGAATTAAAATGAATTTTTTGGGGGTTTGTATCATTTGATCAACTTGAGCGTGCATAACTATTCACTCCCCAAAGTCAATACTTTGTATAGCCACCTTTTGCAGCATTTACAGCTGCAAGTCTCTTGGGGTATGTCTCTATAAGCTTGGCACATCTAGCCACTGGGATTTCTGCCCATTCTTCAAGGCAAAACTGCTCCAGCTCCTTCAAGTTGGATGGGTTCCGCTGGTGTACAGCAATCTTTAAGTCATACCACAGATTCTCAATTGGAAGAATTTCCCTGTATTTAGCACCATCCATCATTCCGTCAATTCTGACCAGTTTCCCAGTACCGGCCGATGAAAAACATCCCCACAGCATGATGCTGCCACCATGGTGTTCTCGGGGTGATGAGAGGTGTTGGGTTTGCGCCAGACATAGCGTTTTCCTTGATGGCCAAAAAGCTCAATTTTAGAGTCATCTGACCAGAGTACCTTCTTCCATATGTTTGGGGAGTCTCCCACATGCCTTTTGGCGAATACCAAACGTGTTTGCTTATTTTTTTCTTTAAGCAATGGCTTTTTCCTGGCCACTCTTCCGTAAAGCCCAGCTCTGTGGAGTGTACGGCTTAAAGTGGTCCTATGGACAGATACTCCAACCTCCGCTGTGGAGCTTTGCAGCTCCTTCAGAGTTATCTTTGGTCTCTTTGTTGCCTCTCTGATTAATGCCCTCCTTGCCTGGTCCGTGAGTTTTGGTGGGCGGTCCTCTCTTGGCAGGTTTGTTGTGGTGCCATATTCTTTCCATGTTTTAATAATGGATTTAATGGTGCTCTGTGGGATGTTCAATGTTTCGGATATTTTTTTATAACCAAACCCTGATCTGTGTTTCTCCACAACTTTGTCCCTGACCTGTTTGGAGAGCTCCTTGGTCTTCATGGTGCCGCTTGCTTGGTGGTGCCCCTTGCTTAGTGGTGTTGTAGACTCTGGGGCCTTTCAGAACAGGTGTTTATATACTGAGATCATGTGACAGATCATGTGACACTTAGATTGCACACAGGTGGACTTTATTTAACTAATTATGTGATTTCTGAAGGTAATTGGTTGCACCAGATCTTATTTAGGGGCTTCAGCAAAGGGGGTGAATACATATGCATGCACCACTTTTCTGTTATTTATTTGTATTTATTTTTTGAAACAAGTTATTTTTTTCATTTCACTTCACCAATTTTGACAATTTTATGTATGTCCATTACATGAAATCCAAATAAAAATCAATTTAAATTACAGTTTGTAATGCAACAAAATAGGAAAAACACCAAGGGGGATGGATACTTTTGTAAGGCACTGTACATTTAAAAATCTGCAATATTACAGGCAGAGGTATAAAAAAAATAGACTGTTGAGATCTCTAGACGTAGGCCTCTCTTTGTTAAGTCGAGGTGCCACTGCAGTAGAGGATTTAGTTAGTGGTTCAGCCTTGCTCTGAAATAGCTGCTGTCAGTGTAACACATGGTGGTAATTTAGTGGGTGAGAGGAGGGAGTAGGGAGCACCATGCCCTTCACCACTCACTAGTCATTAAAAGGGAGAGAGAGAGAGAGAGAGAGAGAGTGAGAGAGAGAGAGAGAGAGAGAGAGAGAAGAGAGAGAGAGAGAAAAAAAGATGGAGGCAGAGACAGAGAGAGAGGCAGACAGAAAGATGGAGGCAGAGACAGAGAGAGAAAGAGGCAGAGCAATAAAAGGCAGAGAGGCAGAGCGAGAGAGAGTTCCCTCAGATTACAAAGACCCACAAAGAATTCGAAAACAAATCCAATTTTGATAAACTCCCATATGTATTGGGTGAAATACCACAGTGTGCCATCACAGCAGAAAGATTTGTGACCTGTTGCCACAAGAAACAGACAACCAGTGAAGAACAAACACCATTGTAAATACAACCCATATTTATGTTTATTTATTTTCCCTTTTGTACTTTAACTATTTGCACATAATATGACATTTGAAATGTATTTCTTCTTACATTTTTGTATTGTTTATTATCTATTTAACTTGCTTTGGCAATGTAAACATGATGACCTGTGCCTGCTGTCACCCACAGCACATGGCCTACAGCAGAACCTGGACCTGCTAGAGCAGTACTGCCAGACCTGGGCCCTGGCAGTAAACCCCAAAAATACAAAAATAATGATTTTCCAGAGAAGATCTAGATCTCAGGGAATTAGACCAATGTTCTCAATTGGTACAACATATATAGAGTACTGCACACATTATAATTACTTAGGTTTAAAAATAAGCTCAACTGGACACCTTAATGAGGCAGTGAATGAACTGAGAGAGAAAGTACTAATTGAAATACCTATTAAAATTTGGCTAAAACTAATTGAATGTGTCATTGAACCAATTGCACTTTATGGCAGCGAGGTGTGGGGTCCACTTGCAAAACAAGATTTCACCCAATGGGACAAACACTCAATTGAAACCCTGCATGCAGAGTTCTCTAAGATTATCCTACAAACAATGCATGCAGGGCAGAATTAGGACAATAATAAAAACTCAAAAAATAGCAATTAAGTTTTGGAAACATCTAAAATACAGTGACCCCCTCTCATATCATTACCAAGGCCTGCAATGCCAAGAGCTGAGCAAAGAAATGAGTCCCCTCATCCAGCAGAGTTCACAAACCTGTTCTACTAACACACTGAAGCATCAGGACCAGAACATCCAATCAATCAGAATAAACCAAATTACAACACAGTCAAAACAAAACTACATTACTTATTGGGAAACACAAGCACAAAGTAAAATGCAGTGCTATCTGGCCCTAAATCGACAGTACACCGTGGCAAACTATTTGACCATGGTTACTGATCAAAACCTTGACAAAGTACAGTCTTGCCATTGAGAAGAGTAGACACAGGAAAACCTGGCTCCCTGTAGAGGAAAGGCTGTGCAACCACTGCACCACAGCAGAACCTGAGACAGAGCTGCATTTCTTTAAAAAATGTCAAAAATATAAAACAATTAGAGAGTGTCATTTCCCCAAATTTGAGACCCTTATTCAATGTTATTCAATGAGAATAGGCTACCTGTGGGCATACGTCCTCTATGCTTATTGTTATTGTTCAATATATGGTTATTTTGACCCTTGATTATTGTTCTACTGTTGTCCAGTTGACAATATTAATTATTATTATTTTAATTATGTTAATATTGTAAATCTCCAAAGTAAGCTTTGGCAATATGTACATTGTTACGTCATGCTAATAAAGCATATTGAATTGAATTGAATTGAGAGAGAGAGGCAGAGAGAGAGAGAGCGGCAGAGAGAAAGAGAGAGGCAGTGAGAGAGGCAGAGAGAGAGGCAGAGAGAGAGAGCGGCAGAGAGAGAGAGAGAGCGGCAGAGAGAGAGAGAGAGGCAGTGAGATAGAGAGAGGCAGAGAGATAGAGAGAGAGAGGCAGAGAGAGAGAGAGAGAGGCAGAGAGAGAGAGAGGCATAGAGAGAGAGAGAGGCAGTGAGATAGAGAGAGGCAGAGAGATAGAGAGAGAGAGGCAGAGAGAGAGAGAGAGGCAGAGAGAGAGAGAGGCATAGAGAGAGAGAGCGAGAGAGAGAGAGAGAGAGAGAGAGAGAGAGAGAGAGAGAGAGAGAGGCAGAGAGAGAGAGAGAGAGAGAGAGAGAGAGAGAGAGAGAGAGAGAGAGAGAGAGAGAGAGTGAGAGAGAGAGAGAGAGAAGGGACAGAGAGAGAGGAAGGAAGGGAGAGAGAGAGAGAGAGAGAGAGAGAGAGAGAGAGAGAGAGAGAGAGAGAGAGAGAGAGATAGAGAGAGAGAGAGAGAGATAGAGAGGCAGAGAGAGAGAGAGCATAGAGAGAGAGAGGCAGAGAGAGAGAAAGAGTTGTTCTACTGTTGTCCAGTTGACAATATTAATTATTATTATTTTAATTATGTTAATATTGTAAATCTCCAAAGTAAGCTTTGGCAATATGTACATTGTTACGTCATGCTAATAAA
>NW_028163241.1:37500-56899 GCF_964263955.1 Coregonus lavaretus | reverse complement strand
AACAATTGTGCAAGTTCTCCCACTTAAAAAGATGAGAGAGGCCTGTAATTTTCATCATAGGTACACGTCAACTATGACAGACAAAATGAGAAAACATTTTCCAGAAAATCACATTGTAGGATTTTTAATGAATTTATTTGCAAATTATGGTGGAAAATAAGTATTTGGTCAATAACAAAAGTTTCTCAATACTTTGTTATATAGCCTTTGTTGGCAATGACACAGGTCAAACGTTTTCTGTAAGTCTTCACAAGGTTTTCACACACTGTTGCTGGTATTTTGGCCCATTCCTCCATGCAGATCTCCTCTAGAGCAGTGATGTTTTGGGGCTGTCGCTGGGCAACACAGACTTTCAACTCCCTCCAAAGATTTTCTATGGGGTTGAGATCTGGAGACTGGCTAGGCCACTCCAGGACCTTGAAATGCTTCTTACGAAGCCACTCCTTCGTTGCCCGGGCGGTGTGTTTGGGATCATTGTCATGCTGAAAGACCCAGCCACGTTTCATCTTCAATGCCCTTGCTGATGGAAGGAGGTTTTCACTCAAAATCTCATGATACATGGCCCCATTCATTCTTTCCTTTACACGGATCAGTCGTCCTGGTCCCTTTGCAGAAAAACTGCCCCAAAGCATGATGTTTCCACCCCAATGCTTCACAGTAGGTATGGTGTTCTTTGGTTGCAACTCAGCATTATTTGTCCTCCAAACACGATGAGTTGAGTTTTTACCAAAAAGTTCTATTTTGGTTTCATCTGACCATATGACATTCTCCCAATCCTCTTCTGGATCATCCAAATGCACTCTAGCAAACTTCAGACGGGCCTGGACATGTACTGGCTTAAGCAGGGGGACACGTCTGGCACTGCAGGATTTGAGTCCCTGGCGGCGTAGTGTGTTACTGATGGTAGGCATTGTTACTTTGGTCCCAGCTCTCTACAGGTCATTCACTAGGTCCCCCCGTGTGGTTCTGGGATTTTTGCTCACCCTTCTTGTGATCATTTTGACCCCACGGGGTGAGATCTTGCGTGGAGCCCCAGATCGAGGGAGATTATCAGTGGTCTTGTATGTCTTCCATTTCCTAATAATTGCTCCCACAGTTGATTTCTTCAAACCAAGCTGCTTACCTATTGCAGATTCAGTCTTCCCAGCCTGGTGCAGGTCTACAATTTTGTTTCTGGTGTCCTTTGACAGCTCTTTGGTCTTGGCCATAGTGGAGTTCAAACAGGTGCCATTAATACAGGTAACGAGTGGAGGACAGAGGAGCCTCTTAAAGAAGAAGTTACAGGTCTGTGAGAGCCAGAAATCTTGCTTGTTTGCAGGTGACCAAATACTTATTTTCCACCATAATTTGCAAATAAATTCATAAAAAATCCTACAATGTGATTTTCTGGGGGAAAAAAATCTCATTTTGTCTGTCATAGTTGACGTGTACCTATGATGAAAATTATAGGCCTCTCTCATCTTTTTAAGTGGGAGAACTTGCACAATTTGTGGCTGACTAAATACTTTTTTCCCCCACTGTATATGGAGACTGTTTAGTGGTGAGAAGAGAGTAGTAGAGAAGAGAGTAGGAGAGAAGAGAGGAGGAGAGAGGAGAGAAGAGAGGAGAGGAGGAGAGAGGAGAGAGGAGAGAGGAGAGGAGAGGAGAGGAGAGGAGAGGAGAGGAGAGGAGAGGAGAGGAGAGGAGAGGAGAGGAGAGGAGAGGAGAGGAGAGGAGAGGAGAGGAGAGGAGAGGAGAGGAGAGGAGAGGAGAGGAGAGGAGGAGAGAGGGGAGAAGAGAGGAGGAGAGAGGAGAGAAGAGAGGAGAGGAGGAGAGAGGAGAGAGGAGAGAACAGAGGAGAGGAGAGGAGGAGAGATGAGAGAAGAGAGGAGGAGAGAGGAGAGGAGAGAGGAGAGGAGGAGAGGAGGAGAGAGGAGAGAAGAGAGGAGGAGAGAGGAGAGAAGAGAGGAGGAGAGAAGAGAGGAGGAGAGAGGAGAGAAGAGAGGAGGAGAGATGAGAGAAGAGAAGAGAGGAGGAGAGAGGAGAGAAGAGAGGAGAGGAGTAGAGAGAAGAGAAGAGAGGAGGAGAGAGGAGAGGAGGAGAGAGGAGAGGAGAGGAGGAGAGGAGGAGAGAGGAGAGAAGAGAGGAGGAGAGAGGAGAGAAGAGAGGAGGAGAGAAGAGAGGAGGAGAGAGGAGAGAAGAGAGGAGGAGAGAGGAGAGAAGAGGAGAGAGGAGAGGAGGAGAGAGGAGAGGATGAGAGAGGAGAGGAGAAGAGAGAAGAGGAAGAGAGAAGAGAGGATAGGAGAGGGGGAGAGGAGTGACTCACATCCTAACCCAGATACATCCTGATCAGCGTTTCCCCATGACTGGTTGGATCTGCAGGGCTACCCTGGGCGTTGACACACACACACTAGCCTGGGCCTGGCGTTGACACACACACACTAGCCTGGGCCTGGCGTTGACACACACACTAGCCTGGGCCGGGTAGTGACACACACACACGAGCAGATACAGAAACGCACAATGACCAACGGTGTCTGTCTGCACACACATCGTACAAGCCTCAGGCACTGCCCCAGATGTACACATGATCAATAAATGATGACCAACCTCAATAACAACATCTTGACATGATATGATTACAGCAATTACTCCCTATATGTCTTCTTATGACGACTTGATCAATTAAATCAAGACTGTACTGTGTACCCTGCAGTACAACACACTGCCATGAAATGAACAGATCTAGTACAACACTGATAAAATAAATGTGTGAGTAAGATATGACTAAAATGTCACACCCTCAGTTAAACTAATAATGTATGGCTAATTAGTAGACTAGAGCTTAGAGAGTTAATCAAATGTGTTTATATCCCAGCAACAGAGTATAGACTGGTTCCCAAAACATACAGGGAGGGGGAGTGGAAGGCTTGCAGGATATTGTGAGAATGCGATAGCTGAAGTTTGCAGCCTGCCCGAGCAAGGAGTAGGAAAAGATAAGAACAGTGTGTGTATGTATGTGTGTGTGTGTGTGTGTGTGTGTGTGTGTGTGTGTGTGTGTGTGTGTGTGTGTGTGTGTGACATGATGGTCAGGAGAGCAGTTTTCCAGTGGAAAACTACAGCCCGCCTAAAGAGGGGAGGGATTCTCTGACGTGGGCATATAAAAATATTGTACAACCATTTTGTTTTAGAACGTTCTCAATGAATAAAGCCTGATGATTGTATGCTGGGCTGCTTGGTCTGATTATTAGAGATTTACAACCTCTGGGATACAGACTGAGTAATAAGTTCATTTTTGAAACATTGGGATAGAAATTCACGTAACAAACACACTGCCATGAAATGAACAGGTCTAGTTCAACACACTGCAATGAAATGAACAGATCTAGTTCAACACACTGCAAGGAAGAATAAAACATAATAATAAATCTCCTTCACATGCTCAACAGTGCTTCACTTCATTCTAATGAATCCTGAATATATTGTTTACATCTTCAGTGTCCCACAGGCCCAGTGGATCCATATGAATGATCCATCCACAGTAAGTGGCCAATAAAACAGAATGAATCACCGGTTAATGGATGCTCTAAAATGCAATCATTATACTAGACTGACTGGGAGATACCACTTTACTAGTCTGACTGGGTGATACACTTTAGACTGACTGGGATATACCACTTTACTAGACTGACTGGGATATACCACTTTACTAGTCTGACTGGGTGATACACTTTAGACTGACTGGGATATACCACTTTACTAGTCTGACTGGGTGATACACTTTAGACTGACTGGGATATACCACTTTACTAGACTGACTGGGATATACCACTTTACTAGACTGACTGGGTGATACACTTTAGACTGACTGGGATATACCACTTTACTAGACTGACTGGGAGATACCACTTTACTAGACTGACTGGGATATACCACTTTACTAGACTGACTGGGAGATACCACTTTACACATAGTTGGAGGTGTTGTCCCCCACAAACAAGCATACACATACTTAAACTCTAAGTAAAGCTAGATCTGGGAGAGATTTTTCTTAGAGAAATAGATAGAAAAAGACACAGAAGTAGAGAGAGAAAGAGAGAGTGATAGACAGAGAAAGAGAGAGAGAGACAGAGAGATAGACAGAGAAAGAGAGAGAGAGAGACAGAGAGCTAGACAGAGAAAGAGAGAGAAAGACAGAGAGATAGTCAGAGAAAGAGAGAGAGACAGAGAGCTAGACAGAGAAAGAAACACTGTATATAGACATAGTATTACATTTGAAATGTCTCTATTATTTCGGAACTTGTGAGTGTAATATTTAATGTTTAACCCTGCCACATCCGACGAGTGTCAGAGCCAGTGTAGTAGGATTCAATCTTAGTCCTGTATTGACGCTTTGCCTGTTTGATGGTTTGTCTGAGGGCATAGCAGGATTTCTTATAAGCGTCTGGATTAGTGTCCCGCTCCTTGAAAACGGCAGCTCTAGCCTTTAGCTCGGTGCGGATGTTGCCTGTAATCCATGGCTTCTGGCTGGGATATGTACGTACGTACGGTTACTGTGGGGACGACGTCGTCAATGCACTTATTGATGAAGCCGATGACTGAGGTGGTGTACTCCTCAATGTCATTGGATGAATCCCGGAACATATTCCAGTCTGTGCTAGCAAAACAGTCCTGTAGCGTAGCATCCGCGTCATCTGACTACTTCCATAATGAGCGAGTCACTGGTACTTCCTGCTTTAGTATTTGCTTGTTAGCAGGAATCAGGAGAATATAATTATGGTCTGATTTTCCAAATGGAGGGCGAGGGAGAGCTTTGTATGCGTCTCTGTGTGTGGAGTAAAGGTGGTCTAGAGTTTTTTTTCCTCTGGTTGCACATGTGACATTCTGTTAGAAATTAGGTAAAACGGATTTAAGTTTGCCTGCATTAAAGTCCCCGGCCACTAGGAGCGCCACTTCTGGATGAGCATTTTCTTGTTTGCTTATGGCCTTATACAGCTCGTTGATTGCAGTCTTATATAGGGTGCCGCACATGTTTTCTTGCATTCAATGCCTCACACTTTGACTCTCTCTTACTGTAGTACTATGTTATATAACTCTCAGAAGAAGACTAAAGTGACTCGACTGAGTATACAAAACATTAAGAATACCTGCTCTTTCCATGACATAGACTGAGCAGGTGAATCCAGGTGAATCCAGGTGAAACTACTTTCCAGATATGAAACAAATAGAAAATCATAACATCATAAAAAAATATCAAATTCCTAGTTTATGCTACAAAACCAACTTTATAAGACGTTTAAAAAAAAAAGGTTCTAATTGACTCAAAATTCCATGGTGTACATTAAGGCATTGTTGGTAGAATAGATGGATGCAGTTCAATGCATGATTAATATAATTCACCAATACATTTCTTGGTAGTCCCAAAAATATTGCTATCAAGTTGTAAATCACAGCTGGCCAGCTACATTGTTTGCTGCCTCCACCCATTCGGGATGCACTATTTCAGTTTCAATGACTCGACAAATGGATGACTGTAACTAAGGCTGCGAATGTCAATACAATCAAACCAGCAAGGGCAATGATCACAAGTCAGTCATTAACGTGGCTAATGGGCTAGCGTACGTGTCAAACACAAGGTCCGCGGGCCGAATAGGACACACAAGCAAGTCAACAGTTGAGTCATATACTTCATGAAACTATGGCCTGATGCGCTTGCATTGGTGAATTCAACATCAATTGCGCTGCTTTCGTTTGTCCCGTTTACAGCGGAGGGAGGGTGTACAGACACATGCCACAGTCCTAGATAGGCTACTAAAATGTTGCAGTCTGGCTTCGGTTTTTCAAACAATGAATAACCAAAAAACAAAACCTGCAACAAAACACCTTTCAAAGGAGAAACATGTATGCCTATTACAGCAACATTTGATTAGTAGCCTAGGCTGGCTACTCAACTGCAATACATTTAGAGTGCACCGTACAGCAATGCTGCATTCAACTGCACATGTTTTAAGTTTAAATGTTAGAATAACCTATAGCTACGTTTTTGTTATTTGGATATTTGTTCTATTAGGGTTGCAGCATATTATTCAGATCTGCAAGCATAGCAGCAAAGGCTGGACAAATATGATTCATTTCTTCTTTTGTTTTAATATGTTTAAATGCTATATACAGTATCCTATGTACATAAGTGGACATTATAAAGGGCCATGTTTTTTCAAATAAAACAATGGCCAGTTCGGGTCACAGTTGCATGTTTTTTTGTAAAAACAAATTGGCTGTGTTATGTCTGGCCAGCAAATTTGTTGTGTTCTATACTATTCTACTGTATCTTAGTCCATGCTGCTCTGTCATTGCTTGTCCATATATGTATATATTCTTAATTAATTCCTTACTTAGATTTGTGTGTATTGGGTATATGTTGTGAAATTGTTAGATATTACTTGTTAGATATTACTGCACTGTCGGAGCTAGAATCACAAGCATTTTGCTACACCCGCAATAACATCTGCTAAACACGTGTCTGTGACCAATAAAATTTGATTTGATTTGTTTTTTTCAATACGGCCCCTGCGATGATTGAGTTTGACACCCCTGGGCTAGCGTATCTATTTATGTAGCAAGCTAAAATCACGGAGCCTAACGTTAGCTAGCTGCTGGGAGGACGTCATGTCATTGGGGGAGTGGGTGAGTGACCGACTTTTTCCCCGATATCGTTTTTCTGTGGCTACAACTAGAGATGCATGTGTCATTTGGTTATCTACCAAGAAATGTGAATCACTTTGCTAGCTAGCTAGCTATGCTGAACAGGCAAACTGCAGAAGGACGAGCAGGCTACTATTCCCCATCGTTTATCAGTGCAATTTTGACGGCCTACTAGCTGAAAAAGTTTGAGAGAGTTTATATAGCTAGTGTTCTCTTGTTAGATTTGAGCTCATCTCGCTCTGGCTAGCATTAGTTGTTGATCTTGTTGTTGTTGATGTGCATAGGCAACTGAGCGAGATAGCCTACCTTTTCATGGTTGTTTGATCAATAGGACTGTGAAGTTCCCAAATGTAAGAGGACTCCCGTGGTATTAAAATATTTGCAGAAATCCATTGAGGTGGATTTTGGCGAATGCGTTCTAATGATCTAAAGTCGTGCTGTTGCTAATGCCTGTAAACACACAGCCCATTTGAAAGTGAATGATGGCAGGCCCGTGTGGCAAATTACTTATTTGCATGTAGGCCTACTGTAGCTCTGATCGGCTATGGCACACCGGTCTGCCTAGACATCGGTCCTGGACAAGACAGTCTATTAATTGTCCAAACGCACAGCCGTTTTCCCACTCTATATTGCTATAGAATGTTCACAAAATGCCTTACTATACGTCATTCCCAAACATTCTATGAATTTATGAAAAAACGTGAAAATGACCATATCTAAGTGCTCGCTTGTCAGAAAATGTAAAAAAAGGTGTCATATTCTTCCTGGGGGTGTATATGAACATATTTGTATAAGATTTAATGTTGCTAAAACACTGCCAGTTCCACTTTAAGTGCCTTTGAACAGGGTATGGTAATAGGTTCCAGGCACACTGGTTTGTGTCAAGAACTGCAATGCTACTGGGTTTTTTCCCGGTCAACAGTTTCCCATGTGTATCAAGAATGGTCCACCACTTAAAGGACATCCAGCCAACTTGACACAACTGTGGGAAGCATTGGAGTCAACATGGGACAGCATCCCAGTGGAATGCTTTCGACACCTTGTAGAGTCCATGCCCCGACCAATTGAGGGCAAAAGGGGTTGCAACTCAATATTAGGAAGGTGTTCCTAATGTTTTTAACACTCAGTATATAGAGGGACAGCACACAACCAATCTCATGTATGTCCCTGTCTGAAGGTCCCCTGTGTGTGTGTGTGTGTGTGTGTGTGTGTGTGTGTGTGTGTGTGTGTGTGTGTGTGTGTGTGTGTGTGTGTGTGTGTGCGCCATCATTACCAATACACATGTAGAGGTATATGTGATGTATCTAGCGGTGTTAAGGTTGGGACTATGGGCTGCTAGGCCCCACTCAAATGATATCATGTTCCTGACCCTCTCAGCCGCCCTGCTAGCGTGTCTGTTTGCTCGGGGACCAGTGTAACTCCCAACTCAATATCCCGCCAGTGCATCGGGGCGAGCCCCGAACCCATTAGCCACCTTAACTGGGCGCTGAGTGGGAGGCAGAGAGAGCGCATACCCCGATCTCTGTCTCTGACAGGATGAAATGCAGAGAGAAATGCAACATTCCAAACCCTGCCATGGTGAAGTGCTATAGTAACTGTAGTGCAGGGAGAGACAGAGGAATCGAAAAAATGGAATTTATTAGTAATATGGAGTTTATTCAAGCATAATCCTATTTTTCAGGGGTGAGTTTGTGTATTTATGACTATGTGTCTGAGAGCGTATATATTTTATTGACATACATTCCCCTATGTGTTCTCCCTATTATGATCTGGGTGGAAGAGAATTTGAACTGTAAAATTATGGATAGTCTATTTGGTTTTTATCTTAAAGGGTAAAGCTTTGCTGATAAGAAAAGTACATTACAAACTGCTTAATTAAAATATGCATATGCACTAACCTACTTTACACAGGCGTGTGAGAGTATTACATCACCAAATACACTCTTCTGAAGACACTTACAAACTAAGTCAATGAAACAAGGAGAACACAAGTATCGCCTAAGGTGAATAAAGCACTACAATAAATATTATAGACACAACACCTTTAACATGCATTCAAAGCCTTGTTCCATCGAGGCATTGGATTACACAGTTAAGTTGAAATAAAGCCATGCAGGGGATAGGCTCTAGCAAACAGACAGACAGACATGTGATCCGTGTAGCCTTGCAGGGATAGGATCTAGCAAACAGACAGACAGACATGTGATCCGTGTAGCCTTGCAGGGATAGGATCTAGCAAACAGACAGACAGACATGTGATCCGTGTAGCCTTGCAGAGGATAGGCTCTAGCAAACAGACAGACAGACATGTGATCCGTGTAGCCTTGCAGGGATAGGATCTAGCAAACAGACAGACAGACATGTGATCCGTGTAGCCTTGCAGGGATAGGATCTAGCAAACAGACAGACAGACATGTGATCCGTGTAGCCTTGCAGGGATAGGATCTAGCAAACAGACAGACAGACATGTGATCCGTGTAGCCTTGCAGGGATAGGATCTAGCAAACAGACAGTCATAAGATCAGTGTAGCAGAGATGAGTGAAGTGAACCTCAGCTAACAGGCAGGCAGCCTGTGGCAACACTACGACAGCATGGCTAGTGCTGTACACACACCAAGTCTAATTCCACATTGACATGGGTTCAGCATGCTATTACGTATGAGATAGATATCCGTCTTTGATTCTAAAGATGTAGGGACTGGACAGTGGAAAGGATGAATCTGTTGATGGTGAAGACAGTGGAAAGAGGGATGGAGAATGGCTGGAGTCAAACGATTAGACATAATAAATCCTCTTGAACGGTAGGGCAACATTAGATTTCAGATACCCAAACGTAATTATTTTTAGAATTAGAATAACATAAACAATATCTGCCGATGTTGAATAGTTTTAGAAAGATCCGGAACTCCTCTTTCTGATACAAATAGTTATAAATTGCTGAATCACCTTTGAGGACACAAGCTCAAGTGCATAATACAAATATTATGAAAATATGAAAAATCATGTTTTTTTCCTATTCAACAAAAGTGGGGCAATATGGCTTGAAATCCCTGAAATATTTTCTAAATATAGTAACAATCAAATTCAAAACTACTTACTAAAAGATCTGACCTTTCTTATAACTGTAAAATAAATATGATCATACTTAGTGACAGTACAATATTGGCACTATTTCATATAACTATCGACAGATAATTTTCTCCTAAACGTCCACTGAGAAGCGTCTGTGACGAAGAGAAAGTGGTATTGTTTCAATTCTATTAAATTATTTAGCATGTTTTAATGTTGAGAGGTCTAAATCCGGCTGAGGACATCACAGCGAGATGAAACCTATACTATTGGATTCACTAGACTGTCAACTTTCATATGCCGTCTTCCAGGCTGCGTTCCGTCACTTAGAGGAAGAGCAAATCGATTATTTGTCTGGATAGGCCCCTCCCTATGCAAATGTGGGGACTGAAACCTGACACTTCGGGTCAGGTCAGCTGAGAGAGTGCCTCCCAGACAGATGGGGCTTTCTGGCACTATAAGGCACGGGGGCCTACGACGTTCACAGAACGCTTTGTAAACCAAAATGTCAGTCGGAACCGGTCCAGAACTGCTCAAAGTCCACCACACAGGGGATTTAACATCTTACACGTTCAGTACCAACGTGATCTAATTTCACCCCATGATAAATCAGACCTTACATGTTGAGGACCAACGTGATCTAATTTCACCCCGTGATAAATCAGACCGTACACGTTGAGTACCAACGTGATCTAATTTCACCCCATGATAAATCAGACCTTACACGTTGAGCACCAACGTGATCTAATTTCACCCCATGATAAATCAGACCTTACACGTTGAGCACCAACGTGATCTAATTTCACCCCATGATAAATCAGACCTTACACGTTGAGCACCAACGTGATCTAATTTCACCCCATGATATATCAGACCTTACATGTTGAGCACCAACGTGATCTAATTTCTCCCCATGATAAATCACCAGAGTCTTGAAACTCAGTAGCGGGACATTAGTGTTGTAAGGGGATCCTCTTGTGTGTGTATCAGGGTAACAGATGAGGTGACACCAAGGATGCGTCCCAAATGGCACCCTATTCCCTAGATAGGTTACTACTTTTGAAAAGAGCCCTATGGACCCTGGTCAAAAGTAGTGATCTACATAGAAAATAGGGTGCCATTTTGGACGCAGCCCAAGTCACAGCCAGCCCAGAGAGGTTCCTCTGTCTCTGGGTGAAATTCAGAGACAGAGGTTCTGCACCATTAGCTAACCTTAGGACACCATGTGTCACATTGACCGTGATGAATCACTGCTGAACTACAGCCCCCAAAATCCTTGGGGGCAAATGTCAGTTGGTCACCATGGATTTATGGTTAACATGAAAGACAAACCGGTTGATCGAGACGGCTGTTTCAGTTTCTGCGTCTCAAATTGAGAAGAGATAACTTAATAGAGAAATGTTCCAAATTCCATTTTCAAAAATGTCCAGAAAAAACCCCAACAGAGAATTAAAAATGGCTGAATATCTAAATTATAAAAGGAATGAGAATATCAGATAATATTTTAACGGCTCAGTTTCTGCTCATCTGAGTATTAATTTGCATGGAGGACGGAGCAAGAATCAGCAGGGGTTTGTTCAAATTAATAATTATTTGATGGATAATTATGAGATGTGTTGAACTTATTTTCCGTTGGCACCATAACCATACTTACATGAGGTTGTTATCATAACCATTATTAATTAGGAGTGTGTGTGTGTGTGTGTCCAAGGAAGGAATTATTGCCTGGGACTTTGGAGGCAGACTTGTCTCAGCCTCCTTATTAAGACCGGAGAACGAAAGTAAACTTCAAAAGTTTGTAATTTCCACTTAAAAATGTCAAACTTGATTTGCCCTAACAAAAAATGTATCAACCCCTACAAAAATTATAATCCACACAATAATTCACATTTCCTTTTGCTGCAGGATTATTTTTCTGCTGTGAGAAACTGGTCAAATTAAGATCCTACATCTGTAGAGAAAGAGAGAGTGTGTGTAATGTGTGTGTGTGTAATGTGTGTGTGTGTGTGTCAGAGGGAGAGTGTGTATCCGTGTGAGAGGGAGAAAGCGAGGGATGGAGAGAAAGAAACAGGCAGGATGTCAACTCTAGGCTGATTTCTGTTACTTCATTAACACTGACTCTCCTCTCCCCTTCTGTTCCTCTCACCCCCCTCTCCTCTCGTGCTCTGGCAGGCTGAAGCACTGGGCTGTCTCCACAAAGATAAAACACCTCAGCCAAGAGGTCAGAGGGAGGAGAACAGAAGAGGAAAGAGGGATGCTATGGAGGGGTGGAAGAGAGGCCAAAAAGGCAGAAAACCCCTGAAGAATAACCTGATAATGAAGGTGCAAAAACAGCTCTGCCTATTGATTTACTGTCCCAAGCCAAAACAGAGGACAAAGGGACGCACAGAAGGAGAGAAAGGAAGAGGATGGGGGAGTGAGGGAATGATTTCTAATGAGAATAGACTGGTTGATTATTATTAGTTCCTTCTTTATTTGGATGGTCACAGGGCATCGTCATCATAACCCCTAGTGTCTCACACACACACACACACACACACACACACACACACACACACACTATCATGCTCCAAATTCACTGGAATTATTGATGAAAGGTATCATACATGGAGAAGTATGGAACAAACATCACACAGTCCAACTACACACAAGACAATATATTATACAGCAGATTTACCAACAGTCTGTATATTTCATACTGTATAGCAACCTGAGTCCATGTGTAAGTGCTGCCCATGTGTTATGAATGAGAATCAGCTTGTGTACTGCAGAGTTACATAAGGGCTGCAGCATGAGATGTGTATCATCAAATCCTCCTAAACCATCTCTGGCTAACGGTCTATCTGTCAGAGGGACAGAATCCTCTGGACTCAAAGGTCTTTAAAGCCAGAGAGAATGTCAAGGAGGAGTGGATACGGCAGCTCTCTCTCTCTCTCTCTCTCTCTCTCGTTAAACTTCTCTCCCTCTGCCCGTCTCTCTCTTTCACTCCCTCGCTCTCTCTCTTTCAATCGCTTTATTGGCATGACGTAAACATATACACCATATGTAAAAAAAGTATGTGGACACCCCTTCAAATGATTGGATTCGGCTATTTCAGCCACACCCGTTGATGAAGCTCAGTGACTGAAGCTCAGTGACTTTCAACGTGGCACCGTCATAGAACGCCACCTTTCCAACAAGACAGTTCGCAAATTTCTGCCCTGCAAGAGCTGCCTCGGTCAACTGTAAGTGCTGTTATTGTGAAGTGGAAATGTCTAGGAGCAACAACCGCTCAGCCGCGAAGTGGTAGGCCACACAGCTCACAGAACGGGACCGCCGAGTGCTGAAGCACATAGCGAATAAAAATCGTCTGTCCTCGGTTGCAACACTCACTACAGAGTTCCAAACTGCCTCTGGGAGCAATGTCAGCACAAGAACTGTTCGTCGGGAGCTTCATGAAATGGTTTCGATGGCCGAGCAGCTGCACACAAGCCTAAGATCACCATGCACAATGCCAAGCGTCGGCTGGAGTGGTGTAAAGCTCGCCGCCATTGGACTCTGGAGCACTGGAAACGTGTTCCCTGGAATGATGAATCACGCTTTACCATCTGGCAGTCTGACAGACGAATCTGGGTTTGGCGGATGCCAGGAGAACGCTACCTGCCCGAATGCATAGTGCCAACTGTAAAGTTAGGTGGAGGAGGAATAATGGTCTGGGGCTGTTTTTCATGATTCGGGCTAGGCCCCTTAGTTCCAGTGAAGGGAAATCTTAACGCTACAGCATCCAATGACATTCTAGATGATTCTGTGCTTCCAACTTTGTGGCAACAGTTTGGGGAAGGCCCTTTCCTGTTTCAGCGTGACAATGCCCCTGTGCACAAAGTGAGGTCCATACAGAAATGGTTTGTCGAGATCGGTGTAGAAGAACTTGACTGGCCTGCACAGAGCCCTAACCTCAACCCCATCGAACACCTTTCAATGAATTGGAACGCCGACTGCGAGCCAGGCCAACATCAGTGCCCGACCTCACTAATGCTCTTGTGGCTGAATGGAAGCAAGTTCCTGCAGCAGTGTTCCAACATCTAGTGGAAAGGCTTCCCAGAACTCCATATTAATGCCCATGATTTTGGAATGAGGTGTTTGATAGCTCTTAGTATTACTCCACAGGAGAAACAGAATGAGACGCGCAGACAGAGAGAGAGAGAGAGAGAGAGAGAGAGAGAGAGAGAGAGAGATGAAAGGGGCTCAGGTGAAACTAAGCGAAGATGATGGGAACTCCATATTAATTCCCATGATTTTGGAATGAGGTGTTTGACGAGCAGGTGTCCACATACTTTTGGTCATGTATTTATATATATATATATGTATATATATTATTTTTTCTCTAGACTCCGACATTGCTCATCCTAATATTTCTATATTTAATTATTACATTCTTTTACTTTATATGTGTGTGTATTGTTGTGTATTGTTAGATATTACTGCACTGTTGGAGCTAGGAACACAAGCATTTCGCTACATCCGCCATAACATCTGCTAAATATGTGTACGTGACCAATAAAATTGGATTTGATTTGATCTTAAACTATGACACCATGGATCTGGATGGTGGATCTTAAACTATGATTTTGTATGTGTTGTCATCATACCTTCATACAATCCTGCCTGTTATGCATATCCAGGTCTTCAAAATAAAAGTCCTTAAAGTTTCATTTCCTCTGGGTAATTAGGTAAGTGGAGTCCAAGCAGTCATTATGACTAACAGGGTACATTTCTATTCTACTCTATTCTATCCTAGTTATTTCCCTAATGAAGTAGATCCACATGCAGAGCCAATGTCTCCAGGGCCGTAGAGCTCAGCCCTGCCGTTGGCAATCCTCTTATCATCCTACCCTCTCCTCCTCCCCATCCTACCCTCTCCTCCTCCCCATCCTACCATCTCCTCCTCCCCATCCTACCCTCTCCTCCTCCCCATCCTACCCTCTCCTCCTCCCCATCCTACCCTCTCCTCCTCCCCATCCTACCTCTCCTCCTCCCCATCCTACCCTCTCCTCCTCCCCATCCTACCCTCTCCTCCTCCCCATCCTTCCTCTCCTCCTCCCCATCCTACCTCTCCTCCTCCCCATCCTTCCTCTCCTCCTCCCCATCCTACCCTCTCCTGTGTTTTCACTACAAGGCCTTGGTCTGAATGTTTAATTAACATCATGCCAGATCCAGGGTCATCCAGTCTGCTGCTGAATGTTAAACATGCCAACCTGGTAACACCATACCAGACTAGTATCTCCCTAGCTACCTGGTAATGACACACCAGACTAGTATCTCCCTAGTTACCTGGTAACAACACACCACACCAGACTAGTATCTCCCTGCCTTACATAAATATGAGAGAGAGAGAGAGAGAGAGAGAGAGAGAGAGAAGAGAGAGAGAGAGAGAGAGAGAGAGAGAGAGAGAGAGAGAGAGAGAGAGAGAGAGAGAGAGAGAGAGAGAGAGAGAGAGAGAGAGAGAGAGAGAATTCAATTTTGTGTATACAGTGCATGAGGGATGTGAAATACTGCCAAGGTGAGAATGGTATGTCGATTACAATGTTTCAGGCATACAGTACACACACACACACTACCTGCCTGTCAGCCCCATCGGCTCCTTCATCGCAGGAGAAAAAGGTCTCTGAACTCCTTAAAAGGAGTCAATCCCCATTGCAGGCTTTAGCACTCTCCAAGCACAGAACAATACAAAGAGAGCAAGAAGTCTGCTGTGGAACTGAAGATCATTCAATCCTCATCACATTTCCTCCCACAGAGACAGAGCTAAACCACTGATATAACTGACATATATTCCCCCTACGTATACACAAGTGGAGCAGGGCTATTTGTTTCACTCATCAGTCAGTCATTCTCTCTCAGTAAAATCATAGCTAATCATCCTAACAACTGTATCATAATGCCGCCACGCCAATACTCTGCTGTCAGACACTTATCTCTCGTTACCACTGTTTAATCTCTCATGGGAAAGAAAGATCCGGAGCGAGGGGGAAAGAGGAGAGAGAGAGGGATCGTTACAGTCTCTAGAGAAAGCTCTCCACTCTGCCGGACCGGACAGAAAGAGAGGGACAGAGGGATCGAGAGGGAGGGGGAGAGAGGAGAGAGAGAGAGGGATCGCCACAGACATTAAATAATATTCTGCTCTCTTCTGCTCAGCCGGATTGAAGGATAAAGGGATGGAGGGATAGATAGAGAGATGGAACTCACCATGTCCGCCCCGTAGCGAAGCAGGGCCAGGGGAGTGGTAGATGGAGGCGGGGGCAGCATTAGCAGGGTGGTGGCTGGTTCCCTGGGTGTGGAGGTGGGGGTCAGGCCCAGGGTGAGGTTGTGAGATGGGGGCGGGGGGCAGGGGTACCCTCCCCTCAGGCATGGCCGACAGGACCTGGAGGTCAGGTGAAGAGGAGCCCCAGGCGGACCCCACCACAACCCATCCCACAGCCAGGACCAGGGCATTCATCCAGGGGTAAGACCCCCAGCTACAGCCCCAGCCCTGGAGCTTCCCAACAGGCCGCAGCATGGTCAGCTAAACCTCCCAACACAATGCCCCCTGTGGTCTATAGAGAATAGTGTAGACAGAAGTGCAGATCTCTGGGTTGTGAAGACCCCATGGAAACAAAAACAAAAATAATACGAAATCACCCCAGTGAAAAATCCAAACAAAGTGGTGCTCGGTTTTCCTTCCTTGTCTCTTTTCCTTGTCTCCTTTCCTTGTCTCCTTTCCTCGTATCCTTCCTCCTGGTATAAATTGATCCCTTGTAGCTCACAGCAGCTCCTAGTTATTCAATTAGTATCTCAATCCATGTTTTTAGTTATTTTGATGCCCATGCTGCGAGTGTGTGTGCCGTTAGCGAGCGCTGGAGAGTGTGTGAGTGTGTGCCGTTAGCGAGCACGGGAGAGTGTGTGTGTCGTCGTGACCTGGAGTGTATCCCCACGTACCTACAGTCACCTAGGTGCTGAGAGAGTGTGATGAGACGGGAACGACCTGCACCACTGGCTACTCCGCGCTGCGCTTCACTCTGCACTCCTCCTCTGCTCTAGCGAGCCACAGATACAAAGCCACAGACGCGGCAATACGAGAGAGAGAGAGAGAGAAAGAGAGAGAGAGAGAATGAGAGTTCCACACACACTGTCAGCTCTCCTCTCTGCTCTTACCACTCTGTGTTCACTGTGCAGACTGGCTTGCCTTCTCTCCTCTCACTGCTATCACAATCTCTGTCAGTATTCTGAATTCTGCCTTACCTACAGACTACAGCCTTTTCTCTCTGTGAATCCCTTTCTATTTTCTCTCTGTGAATCCGTTTCCATTTTCTCTCTGTGAATCCTTTTCTATTTTCTCATCCAACAACCCCTCTTCTTTTCTTTTCTTCCCAGATAGAGAAGTGCAGCGTTCTGAGTTGTTAACCCTGGGAACCCCCAACTGATAGCTCTTAGTATTACTCCACAGGAGAAACAGAACGAGACGCGCAGACAGAGAGAGAGAGAAAGAGAGCGAGAGAGAGAAAAAGGGAGGGTGGGTGGGAGAGAGCTACTGAAAAAGAGAGTGAGGGAGATGCAGAGAGAGAGAGAGAGAGAGAGAGAGAGAGAGAGAGAGAGAGAGAGAGAGAGAGAGAGAGAGAGAGAGAGAGAGAGAGAGAGAGAGAGAGAGAGAGATAGAGCATGAGCGTGAAAGGGGCTCAGGTGAAACTAAGCGAAGATGATGGGACATAGAGAGGAGAAAAAAATGGGGAGGGGAGAACTCACAAGTGGGCCAGCCTATGGAAATGTCCCCCTCAGCTCAGAGCAAATCAGGGAGGCCGGCCACATACTGCAGAGGAGTGAGCTGTCTTTAGTCATGGGGAGGAGAGAGAGGGAAAAAGGGATGGAGAGAGGGAGGAAGAGAGAGAAAGGTAGGATGAAATGGAGAGAGACAGGATAGAATAGAGAAAGACAGGATGGGAGGGAATAAGACAGGATGTAATGGAGAGAGTCAGGATGTAATGGAGAGAGTCAGGATGGAATGGAGAGAGACAGGAAGGAATGGAGAGAGACAGGATGGAATGAGAGAGACAGGATGTAATGAAGAGAGACAGGATGTAATGGAGAAAGACAGGACGTAATGGAGAGAGTCAGGATGTAATGGAGAGAGACAGGATGTATGGAGAAAGACAGGATGGAATGGAGAGAGTCAGGATGGAATGGAGAGAGACAGGATGGAATGAGAGAGACAGGATGGGGGAGAAAGACAGGATGTGAGAGATAAATACATGGGGAAAGGGAGAGAGACAGGATGTGAGAGAGAGTCCCCTGTAGCTCAGTTGGTAGAGCATGGCGCTTGCAACGCCAGGGTTGTGGGTTTGTTTCCCACGGGGGGCCAGTATGAAAATGTATGCACTCACTAACTGTAAGTCGCTCTGGATAAGAGCGTCTGCTAAATGACTAAAATGTAAAATGTAGATAAATACATGGGTAAAGGGAGAGAGACAGGATGTGAGAGAGATAAATACATGGGGGAAGGGAGAGAGACAGGATGTGAGAGAGATAAATACATGGGGGAAGGGAGAGAGACAGGATGTGAGAGAGATAAATACATGGGGAAAGGGAGAGAGACAGGATGTGAGAGAGATAAATACATGGGGGAAGGGAGAGAGACAGGATGTGAGAGAGATAAATACATGGGGAAAGGGAGAGAGACAGGATGTGAGAGAGATAAATACATGGGTAAAGGGAGAGAGACAGGATGTGAGAGAGATAAATACATGGGGGAAGGGAGAGAGACAGGATGTGAGAGAGATAAATACATGGGGAAAGGGAGAGAGACAGGATGTGAGAGAGATAAATACATGGGGAAAGGGAGAGAGAGGGGAAAGAGGCACAAGCGATGCCTGTGTTTTTCTATCTCTGGAATCACATGTCCTGATGCAGTTCGGATGTTCCTAAATGCCTATACAAGCACAGCTATAACTGCAGCCATTATACACACTTCTAGAGATATGGTGAATATGAAAGAGAGCGAGAGAGAGAAAGAAAAAGAGAGAGCGAGAGAGAGAGATAGAGACAGCGCTCCTCTTCTCTCAAATACAAATCACAAGAACAAAAGCCTTTACTCCCCTTTCTGTCAATTGAAGTGCTTGTGAAGGGAGGGAAGCAAAATGGGATTGGAGAAAAAGCTGAAAGCTTCTATCATAGATGCACACAGTAACAGAGTGCCGTTTAATATTAAACCAAAACACAACTTCAAGAGCAACAAACAGTTTGCAACTGCTACTGCATAGTGTTGTTTACATGCTGCACTGGAGAGAGCTTATATATACAACCATCAGCTCATCATTAGGAGAGAAAAAACGAATTGTATAGGACTTACGTGAACAAATAATTAGGCTGTTCAAGTAAATAAATCATAGAGAAATGTAGAGATATAGAGTATATATTGAACACAAATATAAATGTAAAGTGTTGGTCCCATTAAATAAAAGTTCCCAGAAATGTTCCATATGCACAAAAAGTGTATTTCCCTGTTAGTGAACATGTGTCTTTTGCCAAGATAATCCATCTACCTGACAGGTGTGGCATATCAAGAAGCTGATTAAACAGCATGATCATTACACAGGTGCACCTTGTGCTGGGGACAATAAAAGGCCACTTTAAAATGTGC